>NC_041381.1:104527000-104565088 GCF_002162155.2 Triticum dicoccoides | reverse complement strand
GTTGAATCGAATTTGGGGGGAATTTTTGTGTGTGTGTGGGGCGGGGGGAGGATTTTCGCGCGGTGGGCACGGGGAGTTTGGCGCATGGTCGGTTTCTCCAAGTGCAGTCCCACATGTCAGTGAAGAGGCAAGCCGAAGCGCGTTCCGTTTGTGTGAGCCGTGTGCAGGACCAAACATGTGTGGGGTGCAATGCGACCGCGACAGGAGTGCTGTGAGTGTACCACCTTTTTTCCTTTTAAACTAGGTGCTTCGCCCCCTCAAAAAAAATGTTGCTTCACACGATCCATCAATACTACTACTAGTAATCCAGTAATCCTGACTAAAACGGCGCGGCCAGGTCTTTTCCTGCGCGATATGCTGGGAGGTTGGCTTAGTTGGGTTTTTTAGATTTGTCTCGGTTCAATAAAAAGTAGAGTTGGTGATGATGGTATGCCTGTCATCCTGCAATATAGGCCGTCCGATCTATATCTAACGGATAGGAAGGAAACTATGACAATTTACCCGCACTCCTCTCCACATTTGCAGATAATGCTTTCCCTCGTTCATCCTTTTCTCCCATAAGATCTTGATCTTCTGTGCACTAGTACTCCTACAATATGTATATTATTGTGAAAGTTCATATACACCGGCCGAGATTAATGCAAACACGGCAGATTTTCATTACATTTCGAACTTAAGACAGAAAAATAAAAGAAACCCGACCCTAAACCTATTCTACGGTGGCGGCTGATGTCCTCCATCTGCGATCTCTATGTACGGGGGCGGGGTTCAAGACCCGTGAAGTGAAGGTGCGGTCTCTGGCGAGGAAGAGTAGAACACGGGATACGGACCGGCCAGTTGGCACACCATGCCCTGCCGCCTCCCATGCCCTATTCATCCTCGGAGGAGTCCCCAACCTCGGTGGTGCCGGACGTTGGACGGCGGCAAGTAGGACGCGTGGCTGACGGTGCTCCCATCGTTGGCCGCCAGCGTGGCCACCGCTTGTGCGGTCGCGTCCGCGTCCGGCTACGCCGCTATTGCGTCGCGAGAGGCGACTTGAGCGAGGGCGGCAACCTCAAGCTTCATCCCCAAAGACAAGCTCTCCCGCAGAGCATTCTCACTTGCGGTCATGGCGGATGTGGTGTCAGGTAGGAGGACGATGCGCTATGGTGTGGAGGTTAGCTGGGCGTTGCCGCTTTAAGTAGCGCATTTCGGTGAGGCCAAGCGTCCGGGTGTGTCATTAAGTCGCCGGAGTTGGTTCCTCGGGCACCGAGCCTCTTAACGATGGCATATGAACGGACGACATGAATGCGGGCAGCTGGCGCCGGCTGGGAACGCATCACGCGACGGCGCGAGAGACGAGGGCTTTGGTGTGCCAGGGTAGTCAGTTGCGGTCATGGCAACGTTGGAGATGCCCTTTGCTCAAATGTGATCCCCGCATGTCATTGAAAAAGCAAGACGACCCTACATGGTCTCAGGTCCAGAGGATGCAGTTGGCCGCGCTACACCACTCTGCGGACGCGTCGCGGTGCCCCGTGCATCCGCGACGAGCCGGGTGTTGGGGTGTATTTGGATTGTGGCCAAAGTGCACCTTACCAAAATTTTGGTCATGACCCAAAGATTGGTCTTTGTTTGGATGGTTGCCATTTCTTTGGCATGCTAATGAACTCTAGCCAACTCTAGTTCATTTTTCTTGCCAATGTCAGCCAAATCATGGGCAACCAATACCTCAACCAAAATTTTGGCTACCCAATGCTTTGATGGGGCAACCTTGGGCACAAACCAAACATACCGTTGGTCGTGCCACAGCACAAACGCCACCCTCGGCACACTGAAACCGACCGTGTCTATTAACGATATGAGCATGTCGCTCACCGCGGTCGCCGTGTCTAGAGGCGGCGCTAGAGCTGCGCCCCGTTGTTGGCCCCAAAGACCCACATGAACGGTTGTCGGTGGCGAGGAGGTCGTGGGCCAGCTCCTCCATTGGACTAGTCTGCGCTACGTCGTCCCGACGGGTGTGCCCCACATGTCGGTTTCCTTGTTTTCCCGGCCATATTCGAGCGTGAGTGCTCCGCGTTGCGCATTAGGCCTTTCACTATGTAGGCTAAGCGAGACAACTTATTGTTTATTTGAGCCGTTCAAGTTTAATAATGTGGCGTTTGCTTATTTCTCATTCCTCTCCAACCCTCTTCTCCATCGATCATGTCGCCCTCCAGTCGAGTCCATCCTCCCGCATGCCTCATTTGAACATTCCGTCGAGTATCATTCGCATGTACCCACCCTAGTCCTCTTTCAATAGATCTCCGGACCCCGAGATGAAACCGAGAGGGAACGAGTGGGGGCACGTGATACCTAAGGCGGATTCAAAATTTTGAACCAGTGATCATAGCATCCGCAAATCATATATAAAGGGTATCCAATGTTCATTTCGTTTTTGAACGTACAATATACTCCCTCCTATCCTTTCTACCTTACATATAAGTTTTATGTGTAGTCAAAGTATCTCTACTATGATAAAAAAAGGTATCAACATTCAACAACGCCCAATCAATATTGTTAGATTCGTACATACTCCTAGATTTGTACTCGAGATGGTTTCCAATTTGACTATTGACAAGATTAATAGTACTCCTTTCACATAGGTGAGTAGTCATCTTAGGCTGTGCACCGTGACCAAGGAGGAGGGGAAAACGAGAGACATTAATGTTTATTTGCTAATTAATAGTATTGCATGCAATGAACTAACCACTGCATGTCATGTTTGATAGTCTTAGGTCATTAAAAGCATGCACACCCTCATATCTTATTGGTTCATATGTCAAGAAACAAGAAACGAGGTAGAAGTTAATGCACCGCGCCTATGTGTTTTGGGATTATTTGGTTTTCGTAAGATGACTTACACACCTAGACGGAGGGAGTACATGAGATGTATAATGTGAAAATTATATCATTGGAAACTCCTTTCACATACGAAATTGACCATATGCTTTATGTAAGTTGCATGTCATATATTATTACTCTAACATTTGGTCAAAGTTAGCCTCGAAAAACGCATTAGACCCTGTATGCTTTGTGTAAGTTGCATGTCATATATTATTACTCTAACATTTGTGTAAGTTGCATGTCATATATTATTACTCTAACATTTGGTCAAAGTAGTATAGTGGAAGTGGATCCTCTGACGTAGGTATCCCTGCCTTACCCTCCCTTTCGGTCACTTACTGGCGGACCCCATGCTTGCTAGGCCCCGCATGTCAGTTACTCAATGGGTTCGGCCACGTCAGGGGATCCTCATCCGTAGTATACTCCCTCTATTTTTATTTACTCCGCATAAAACGGAGGGAGTAGTGGTATAATAAATGACGCGGGCGGGGGAGGGGGAGGGACGTCGGTTTGCTCTCAACTGCGGTCCCACAAGCGAGCGAAAACGCAAGACGAAGCGCGTTCCATTCGGTGAGCGACATGGAGGGTCCAGCGTGCCGGGCTGCAAGCGGAACGCGACAAGAGCGATGTACAGTCAAAACCGATTGACCGGTCATCACCGGAATCACTATTCACACCAGAACCTTCGCTGCTCGGCCTACGCCAGCCACTGCCCTAAAACCACACCAAATCTCCAGCCCATTCCCCCACCTTTCGATCCCCTAGCCCGCATCAAGCGTCCCCTAGTTCGCGGGAAAGCCATGGTGCACAGCAAGATCACTTACTACAAGATGCTGACACCGGAGTGCTGCGCAGAAATCGCGGCGGCGGTCGGTGCCACAGACCTCCGTTCCCAAGCTCGCTTTGTGGCGGGCCAATCCCCGAGTTCCCTGGAGCCAAGCTACGAGGAGGAGGAAGCCGATCCAATGTTCACTGCGGAGGTCGCGGCGCAGAAGGCCCCTGATGGGTATGAGACGATGGACGTCAACTTCGTGCCGGCGTCCGAGTCCCCCATGGTGCAGGCGGACCAGCGGTTCAACATGGCGATACTAAAGGAGGACCAGGAGGTAGATGCTGAACTCGACGCGAAGCGCGCGCATGCCGCTGCCATCGAGGCTCTCCTGCAGGCAGAACCGAATGTCGTGGATGTGAACCGGGCGGCGGAGGCTCAACTTGAGGCGGAGCGCGTGGATGCCGCTGCCATCGAGGCCCTCCTTCAGGCAGAACCGGACATCCTGGACATGAACCGGGCGGCAGAGGCTGGACTCGACGCAGAGGGCGCGGATGCCGCTCTCATCAACGCCCTCCTGCGGGCGGAACCGGAAGTCCTGGACTTGAATCGGGCGGCAGAGGCTCGACTCGACGCAGAGCGCGCGGATGCCGCTCTCATCGACGCCCTCCTGCAGGCGGAACCGGAAGTCCTGGACTTGAACCGGGCGGTGGAGGCTCGACTCGACTCGGAGCGTGCGGATGCCGCTGCCATCGAGGCCCTCCTGCAGGCGGAACCGTACGTCCTCGACTTGAACCGGGCTGTGCTCTCGTCCGTGCAGAGCGCCCGCACACTCCGCTTGAATGAGTAGCTGGAGGCCGAGGACAACCACGGTGCGGAGACACACGTCGGCAGCGACGGCTGGTTCGTGCCGGCAGCCAAAGACGACGAGGCCGTCTCTTTCTGCGAGCAGTGATAGTTTTTCTTTATGTTGTTGTTTTTATTATTATGGATCTTTTGCTCTGTAAAAACATACTATTTGTTATGCAAGTCACCTGAGTCTACCATTTCAGGCGGTTGGATGAATATCCTACGTCTCCTAACCCTTCTTTCCTTCTTCCTCACCTCTTCTTCTTCCCCAACAGACCACCGCATGGGCCGTACGGATACTCCGGTTGGATAAACATACTCTATGAACGAAAATTATGTGTCAGCGATAGGATGTTTGAGTTTGGTTTGTTCACATGCGACAACACGTGTCAGTGAGGGTGCGTTCCCTTGGTTGGGTTTGCGGCGTGCAGGAGCGAAGTGTGAGGGTGCGGTGCGACCGCGGCGTGCAGGAGCGACCATGTGAGGGTGTGGTGCGACCGCGACAGCCGTGCGCAAGTGTACCTCCTTCTCGTTTTAAAAACTTTAGGCAAGCTTGGCAAAAATGTGTGGCGAAGTTTGGCAATGCAAGGCCTAGACCCAAACAGGATAAGTACGTACTACCTCTATCCGGGTTTATTGGTCCCCATTGTATTTCGTGCCAAATTTTGACCATAGATTAAACTAAGAAAATGTTCACGCATGTCACCAAACATTATATTTTTCAAAACTATGTTCAAATACGAATCCAATGAGATAATTTTTCTTGACATGCATTAACATTTTGTTAGTTAAATATTTAGTCAAAATTTGGCACAAACTATAAAAGGGACCTATAAACCAGGACGGAGGTAGTACGTACTAGGAGTACTAGTGTTAAAAAAGAAAGGCGGGGTTTTCCTTTGATACAAATCCTCGTTTCACGTGTCAATTAATGCGTATTTTTTTTCTCGAAAGACCAAAGAGCTAACCATCTCACTCCTCATCGCTTGATTAATGCAGCACCATACAAACGAACCTTCTCACTTTCACATGCATGGAGGGGATATTAATGTCCTAGGTTGCTAACCCCATCAATTTTGCCTCGATTAGTGTTAGTTTCCCTTTGCAAATTGTAGTTTTGATAATATTGGCCTTGTGTACAAAAAAATGGAGGTAGTAACTATATTTGAATTCCTTGCCCATTGTGTGGACGTCGACGACTTTTTTTTGTGGTTTGGCGAAGTGCGTTCGACGGAGAACACCATTGAGGGAGACCACGGTAAGTCGTTCGCAAGTGCCGCCTGAAAGCCGAGACAACCGCCTTATTTGCATCCAGGAAGTCCTTTACTAGTACTACTACTAGGAGTACTAGTGCGGTGAGATGGTTTCTCGAAGAAGACGATGGAGAAGCGGAGTCAGCGAAGAGTGAAATGATAGTTGCTTCATCCGTACTTTGTGATTTGACACCTCACTGCTTTGTGATTTGTGATAGAAGGGACAGGGGAGTAGACTCTGTGCTCTATACTGTACTACTCCTACATGCGTCCAAGCATGGGAGAAAGAGGAGAGACGTTGCATTTTTCTATTCCTTCAATCAATCAATCAGGGAGCTTCGGTTCCATCTTTTTGGCTTTGGCAACGCCGTCCACAATGGTTCCCACGATGCCAAAAGCTATTTTCACATTTGGCTACACATTGTGGATGCCCTTAACCGTACCACTTGGTTTTGCTCCTGTGTGCTATCTATACAAATCTCAATTATATTGATCTAAGAAATTATAGAATCAAAGATTAGTAAAAAGGAGGTGATTTTGCCGCGCGAATGGCGGGGGAGGTTTCTTATTTTCGGAGGACGTTGTCCTAGCGGTTTGCTAACATGCGGTCTGACGTGTCAGTGCTTTACCAAGCTGATCCACGTCCCACATGAGGCAGAACAACGGCAGAAGCAACACGTGGTTAAGTTGAAGAAGATGAGGGAGAAGCGACCAAGCTGATCCGTGTCCCACATGAGGCAGAACAACGGCAGAAGCAACATGTGGTTAAGTTGAAGAAGATGAGGGGGAAGCGGATTCAACAACGAGTGAAATGATGGTTGCTTCGTCCCTCCAACTTCTTTTTTTAGCATTATTACTTCGTCCCTCCAACTTAACTGTGGGAAAGGTGCAGCTTTGTGATTTGACGCCTCATTGCTCATTACTACGCCGGTGCCATGACTGGGGTGCTTCACCCCGGCTGCTCTGCACTGTATTCCAGTATGGCACGTGGACCCGGTAGCTTGATGTCCCACATGTCGGTGAAAGGGACTAGAAGATTTATGAAAGCGAGTGCTCCACTCTTACGTCGGAGGAGTACACGACACGACGGCCCAGTGAACTGTCACTTGTACTATATAGTACTATAGTTTTGCTGTTTCGCACGATCCATCGATACAAACTCGATTAAACAGGAAAGGGCGGGATTTTTCCCGCGCGGTAGATGATACTGACCATACATTTCAAAGGCAATTTTAATGTATGCAAACTGAATAATTATAAGTAACAATATGATATCTAGTAAAACTAAAAATACATATGATTTATTGTGTTAGAGTGTAGTAGTAGTGTTGTATTGCACAGTTGTTAGATGTAACATGCGAGAACGTGTAGAGATGTAGTTTTGGAGGGCCTACAAAGAGAAAAGCGTAGTACGGTCACTGAACTTCAGAATAAGCTCATTATGGTCACTATATACGTTTTGTGGTGATTATTCGGTCACTTGCTCACAGTTCAGCATCGGATTGCACTCTGTTGACCGGCCAAATAGTCTACGTGGCGCCATGTTGACTAGTTAAATTGACCATGTTCCTTGTGGGTCCCACCTATCAGTTCGCATAGGGAAAAGGTCAGATAAACACAAATTTACGCAGGCGTGACAAGGCTCCAACCCGTGCGCGGGAATCACTTGGTTGTGTATGTGTCTGTCAGGGCCTGATGTGTGCACATGCACGTGTAGGTTGAGCACTTGAGCGTGAGAGTGTGTGTTGGTCATGTGGTGTACTGGTGTGTGCATGCATGCGTGCGTGTGTGCGTGTGAGTGTTGCGTGCGTGCGTGGCTGCGTGTGTATGTGTGAGTGTTGCGTGCGTGCGTGGGTGCATGTGTTTGTGTGAGTGTTGCGTGGATGGAGTTCGTGTGCATGCGTGCGTGTGTGTATAATCACCACACCAGCTCCTGTGTGTTAAAACAGACGGCTCAACATACCAATACAAGGCCACCTTGTCCGCTGTGCCCGCGGTCATGACTTCGCACCACCGTCAAAATATTTTTTGTCGTTTGTTTTCATTCTTACTAGCAAGATGCCCGTGCGTTGCACGTAACATCAAGATGCATTTGTATGACTTGTTTATCTTGTGAGAGAAAAGGATGAACGAGCGAAGGCCTTATTTGCAAATGGGGAGAGGTGTGTGGGTACCTTTTTGGAAAACTGCCATAGTTTCTTTTCTATCCATCAGATATAAATCGGACGGGCTATATTGCAGGATGGCAGGCACACCATCATCACCAACTCTGTTTTTTATAAGTGTATTTTAAGTATTTTATAATAGTGTAGATGTAGAGTAGATACAAGTCGACAGGTGGGCATGATGTTTGTGAGATAATGTGATCCAACACTAGATCAGGTGCCACGTGGAGCGTTCAACTGGTCAACTAGTCATGTCATGAGAAAATACAAAGTTGTACGGTGAGCCCGTGACTGTATAATAACCACTAAACGTAAACGGTGACCGTAATGAGTGGATTATGAAGTCCAATGTATGTATCGTGCTTTCACTTCAAATACAATGATCGTCATTGCATATATCGCGAGAGAAAGATGAAACACACGCGAATTTTTTGGTGGCTTACTTTTAGAGGACATGGAGATAGTTTTGTGTGCATACGTGAAAGGGCCGTACAGGGGGGGTATGCGATGGAGAGAGAGATGCTCTTCATTTCTCTTTATTATGACTAACTTTGTATATAGTATAAAAATATACAAATTCACAGTGCAGAATAAATATCATTGTGGGCACAATGCAATGCAAATTAGCGTTCATACTGCTCCATATAACTTTGTAATGTTGTATATATGTAGAAACTCTAAAATAATTTTTTGGCCACACTTTATTCAAAAGGAATGTTGTATGCGAAATAAACGCGAAGAGAGGGCTTCTTAGATCAATGGGGTACGTGATGTAACATGTGTGAATGTGTAGTTGATGCATTTGGCGGGGCCTAGAGAGGTATGTGTGTGTATTACGTATTCGAGACAGGCATGGATAGAGGGGCCGACCGGGGAGGGGGGAGAGATAGCACGAGAAATGAGGGTGGTCTAGAGAGAGAGAGACGAATATGACGTCACGACAAGAGATTCCAATCCCTTGAGTGTGTATATGCAAGGGGGGAGGGAATAGAGGCACCATGAGAATTTTTCTGTGTGTGTGGTGTTTGTGTTGGTATGTGTGGGTGTGAGAAGATAATGAGACGTAGGGGCAGAGGGTGTGTCACCGCGTGAGGTCCGGTGGGTCGAGGTGAGGCCCTTTGTTCGGTTCCGTCCTGCGCCACATTGGTCGGCCCATGACACATTTAGGAAGACCCATGGATGACTAGTCGTACAAGACAAAGATAGCAGAATTGTGAAAGACTCTGTGTCCACTGACGAAGCCGGCTAGGATTTGTAACCCTAGGTTCTCGGACTAAGGTAACCCCTCTATCTCTGATATTACTATTCATCCAACCTAACTTTAAGGGGCATCCTACGGAATGCTCTGCTAGAATCATACTCGTCGATGAGGAAGAGAGGTGTGAGATAATGCGTGAGAGACAGGTGTAAAGATAATGTGTGTACATGAGACACGTAGGAAGGTCCATGTATATAGAAAGGGTCGATGAGGATTGTGCGTGTGTATGTTTGCGAGAGGAAGAGTGCTTGTGATAAAGGTTAGTGAAAATAGTTGTAAATGGTTACGAGAGGGACGGAGGGTTATATCTAGAGAATGTGTGCGAGAAAGACACCTCGGGAGAGAGTGTGTGAGCATGTGTGAGAGACCGCTGATGGAGAGTGAAACTACACGTAAAAGACTGCTCTACACATTGATTAAAGATATAAATTGTATCCAAATATTAGGATGGGATCATGATATTTGCACTTCGCGTAAGGAGTGGTCATTGATCCATCAGGCATCTAGATTCTATCGAATTTGAGCATGTCTATGTTATTATTCGACACAATTGATCCACATAGTTAGTATTTTGAACTCCAGACAATGCATCGCTTTAGCAATCGAATATAAACATGAGTATAGTTCATGTTTTGTGTGTAAAGCACATTATACATATGAAAGTTACACAATGGACATTTATAAATAGCTACCTATGAACTAGTATACATTTGAATTCAACCTAAGGTGGTTTAAAAAAATCGAATTCAACATGAAGTCCATTCAATTATTTGAATTTGATATCATGGCATTTCTAAACCATACCTAAAATATGGGGGTACCAATCTTTGCTCTGATTTTGTACATAATAGCATATGTAGTCGTGTACAAATTAGATTCAAATTTAGCTCCTCCATTCCAAAACAATCGTAGTTATAGGATTTTCAAGTGTCAAAATTCAAAAGGAAGCGGATAATTTAATGAGGTTTTCAAACATACAAGGTCAAATATAACATTATCTATTTAGGTCAATCCTCATAGTTCAAGAGTACTCTAAACGTGAA
This sequence comes from Triticum dicoccoides, assembly GCF_002162155.2. Classification (NCBI taxonomy): domain Eukaryota; kingdom Viridiplantae; phylum Streptophyta; class Magnoliopsida; order Poales; family Poaceae; genus Triticum; species Triticum dicoccoides. The sequence goes on along the minus strand of NC_041381.1, from coordinate 104,554,889 downwards.
TGCTTGTGTTTCAAAATTTCGAACGAAGCAGCAAAAGAGCCTCTATTCGCCCGAAATTGCGTGAGACCAATGTTTGGTAGTACAAGGAAATTACTTTTCTAATAACTCCAACTTGTGAAACCTACAGGCCCGACGTCCAAAGGTCTAAACCGGGGTAGGTTTGTAGCTTCATCTAGACGCCACACAACCGCCTCCGAAAACATTCATACACAATGGCCGCCTAAGCACACATGCACGCGGCCGAAATCGCTCCCGCCCACTATTTGGGACTCCTGGGATTACCATCCTACCCCCGACCCGCAGTAGGTCCGAAATTTAAGAGGGGGGCAAAGTTTGTACTTTCCCCAAATTTCAAACAAGCGCGTCCCATCTTCTGTTCAAAAAAGCCAAAAACAAGTGCGTCCCAGACCAAAACATGGTTCCCCCCACCCGTCCGATTCCCCATTCGTACTCCGTGGGCACCAAAACTACCACTCCACCAGCCGCGAAACCCCGGCGTCCTCCGTCCGCCACCCCATCCCACCCATCAGCCGCCGCCCTCCTCCATCACGCCAGAGCCGATACCCCGACGTCGTCATCCACCGCAACCTCAACCGCAACGCCCTCCACGGCTAGTAGTTGAAGCCGAGGCCGAGCCGTCCGTACCCGAGCCAGTTCAACCACGCCGTCCTGCGCCTCACCGCTGCCGCCACCCTCCACTGCACCGGAGCTGTTCCTGCTACACCGTCCTTTGCCACCTCGGATCTGCTTCCCCTCCGCCGACATACAGCCACGGCAACACAATCAACAATTTGGCCATGGGTTCGTCCAAGCCTGCACCCTCCAGAACATCGATTTCCCCGGTAAAAACAAGAAGATCGGCGCGACATGTGGAGGTGACCACACCGGCAACTGAAGAAGGTACTCCTCTTCCCTTATTTGTGCAAATCGTACGTCTCTGCTTGCACAGTATTCATCCCATAGAAGACACTAGTTGACCACTTCTTCTTGATACTAGATGTTCCTAGTAACTCGTGATGCACAAGGTTTCTCCTCATATACTATTTCACCTTAGCTAGAGGTCCGTCGCCCCCCTGAATTTCAATTTCTGGCCAGTTGATTCCCAATTAACGGAAGCATTCCCCGGCGTAACAGGCGCTAGTACGACTATTACGCCGGGGAAGCAGTGCCTTGGTGTTTATCTTAGGGGCGTCTGCGGCCTAGCGCTACTGGCGCCTGATCTGGAGGTTGGCCGGGATTAAAGGGATGGCTTGGGAGTGCTGCCAAGCACGGCGGTGGTGTGAGGTCGATGGGAGGGCGGGGCGGCGGAGGCACGGGTCTGGGCCGGTGGTCGCTAGCGGTTCGTGAAAGATCGTCAACAGTGACTGGCGGGAGGTAGACGAAGGTCATCTGCCCGTTTCTTATAGATCGGATGGTTCATCAAAAAATCGACTGACCTATTTATTTTCAGTCGACTGTTATCTTAGATATGACCACATGTGGTGTTGTGCTGGAGGAGTACCTGCATTTCCTGTGCTCATATATTACAAAATCATAGGGAGTAGAATCTAATTTTGTTTGCCATGCAATGTTGTAGAGCTATCATATGTCTCCTATCATTTATTTTTAAGCCACCTGCTATCTTCTACTTTTATAGTGCACTAGTTCTACACACACTTCACCCATACTCTCACTATTGTGTTTTTATGCAAGGGTATTTCAGACTCTCCTGCCGAAAGAGAAGCAACAAAGAAAAGAGAGAAGTCGCTCCAGCTTGGTATACGGGTAGGCAAGACACGTTACAACGCTATAAAGGGTGCAGTGTCAGTAGATGGAGACGGTAAACGTAGCTCTGTAGTTGATGACCTCGCTCGCAATGAACCACCATCCCAGGTGCTTGCTTTAACTTCGCGGTGTCATATGTGGTTGCATGTTGGTGTCTAGCTTGTATTCGAAAGGCCGAACTCGGTCTTTATTAAGATAAGGAAATATATTTTTTACATGAACCACCATCCCGTGAGCACCAGAAGACAAATAACTAGTCAGGGCACTGGCCGAGCCAGTGACAAGCCCATCAAAGACAGGCATCACCTGGAAGCCAACTAAAAAGCCGCGATGGTGGTGAAGCAGCCCGCCTCCCACTAGGCTCTCAGGTCCTAGATGATCATGTTCACCACTCCAGCCGGATGTCTAGCTTGTATTGCTTCCAATTTGGTTAAATTGCATCTGCTTAGCTTACACATTATACCTTTGAATATGACATGACTTTTTGTTTTTGGTACATACTAGTACATCTATGTATTAACCATGTTCTTACATCAAATTAATGTTCTTGTGGATCCCTCATCAATCACTTATGATGAGGCAGGCAGGCAAGGGGACTACTCCTCATTTAAAGAATGCAGTGTCAGCCTCCCGACATGATTCTCAAGAAACAGAAATGCTAGATGAAGATAGTGAACGTAGCTCTGTAGTTGATTACAACATTTCCCCTACACTAGCATTGCAGGTGCTTGCTCTAACTTGGCAGGGTGATATGTGGTTGCATGTTGCATATGGTGTCTAGATTGTAATTCTTCCAATCTGGTTAAACTACATGTGCTAGTCTGCTTAGCTTATACTCCTGTAAATGTGACATTATACCTATTAATGTGACATGCCTTCCTGTATTTAGTACATAGTACATCTGTCTATTAAGCATGTCAACTATTGTTTTTTTGTATCCCTCATCAATCAATATGACGAGACACCTTTAGTATATGCAGTGCGATATTAGTTGCATCTTTCATATGATTTATAGCATGCGCTGCTTCTAATTTGTTGAAATTCCATTTATGATGGGACGCTTTTAACTTGGCAGTCATATTGGTTGCATCTTTCATGTGGTCTCTAGCTTGCATTGCCTCTTATTTGCTGGAATGGTTTCTACTTAGTTTACACAAACAGTTGTGAACATGCCATGCCGTCCTGTTTTTCGTACATATTCCATCCCGGTATCATGTGTTTGCCTTACATCAAAGTAGTGATTGTCAGTATCATGCATGAATGAGTTCTGAAGAGAGAATTTTATTGCTTTTTCTTGCTGGTTTTACTTGACAATTCAAAATCAATAAAGCGGAAGGAAGTTAGCAAGGCAGCGGATAAAGGTGCTCCTTCCAAACGGAAGGACTCTATAGTTTCTACTCCTCCACACCCCCAAGATGATTTCCAATACAACACATGCATAGACACTCAACAAAGCTGTGTTTATGATGAGCACGTCTCCCCTAGTGCAGCATCACTGGTGCTCCCTCTAACTTGGCACTGTTATATGTGGTTGCATGTTATGTGTGATGTCTAGCTTGTATTACTTCTAATTTTGTTGAATTCCATCTGCTTACTTTACACATTATACTTGAATAAGACACGTGTTCCTGTTTCTAGAACATACAATATCTGTCTATCACACCATGTTCTTACATCAAATTACTACTGTTGTGTAACCTGCAACAATCACTTATCATAAGACACGTTTGACTTCGGGGTGCGATATAGGTTACATCTCACATTCTTTTCTAGCTTGTACTACTAATTTGTTGAAATGGAACTTATGACGAGACAGTTTTAACTTGGTAGAGTGATATTATTTGCATCTTTCATATGGTGTCTAGCTTTCATTGCTTCTAATTTGTTGAAATGCCCTCTCCTTAGTTTACACATCATAAGATGTGAATATGCAATGTTGTGAATATGCAATGGCACTAATGACGAGAGACCTCTAACACGGTAGTGTGATGTTGTTTGCATCTTGCATATGATTTATTTCTTGTACTGCTTCACATTTGTTTAAACGCCATTTATGCCAAGACACTATAAAATTGGCAGAGCAATATTTGTAGCATCTTTCATATGGTGTCTACCTTCCATTGCATTGCTTCTAATTTGGTGAAATGTCTTCTTCTTAGTTTACACATCATAGTTCTGGTTATCTCTTCCGTCCTGTTTTTCATACATATTACATCCTCCTATCATGTGGTTGTCTAACATCAAAGTTTTATTCGTCTGCATCACGCATAAATTTGTTCTGAAGAACTAAATTTTATTCATTTTTCTTGTCGGCTTGACTTAACATGGCACAAAGAAAGAGGAAGAAACAGTGAATGGCAGGGAATGAGAATAGGATGAATCCTGCAGATTCTGCTGGTACTGATGGTGCAATAGAAGGTGAAAGTCCAGCGGAAAATTCTACAAACACGGCATCCCATGCTACACGAACTGCAAAAAAGCCAAAAAGAAACAAATAGCTGCCACCAAACAAGCAGAGATAGCCCTTGTTCTTGCAACACCTACCACAGTACTACCAGCTGCACGACATACTTGTGCATCAAATGAGCTAGCAGCACGTTCCCAAGCACCCTTGCCACCTGACACTACTTCCCAAGCACTCTCGACACAAGACGAGTTGGCAATATCAGATGAACCTTGTGAGCTTCAACAACAAGAAGGTAGTTGCTGGAGTCAAGTTACAGTTGCATGCTTATTTATATGTAGTCTCACAATTTGATGTACACTAACACTTCCTATGTTAGTTGTTGGACCAGCACCTAGGCACAAGAGGAAACAAACATCAGGGATAATGCTTGATAGGTTAACTAAATCTAGAGGAGGAAGAATGGAGATCCGTTTTGAGCTAGGTTTAAAAAGGCCACGTGATGCTACAGATTCAGCCAAGTTAGTATCAGAGGCAGCGGTTGCCATTAGGTGTCATGTACGTATCCTCCCAACATGGATTCAGTACAGGAATGACAAAGAAGAAACCCAGTTCAACACCTTCCTTGACCATTTATCTATAAGTATGGTTATGTATGGAAACTAGTAATATCGTCTTGCTCTGTCCCATACTTTCTAGGTTGCTGATAATGAGACTCCCATAATTTTCAACAGATGAGGTTCAAGTTGGATAGCCAAGATGATGCAACCAGACAAGCTTGCACCCATATTTTCAAGTCTGCTCTACAGTATCGGTATAACTTGAGGAAAACTCACTTTGAAGGAAAGGCTAACTGAGGGAGTCCTGGATTAGGGGGTGTCCGGATGGCCGGACTATGACCTTTGGCCGGAATCCCGGACTATGAAGATACAAGATTGAAGACTTCGTCCCGTGTCCGGATAGGACTTTCCTTGGCGTGGAAGGCAAGCTTGGCGATACGATATGTAGATCTCCTCCCATTGTAACCGACTCTGTGTAACCCTAGCCCTCTCCGGTGTCTATATAAACCGGAGAGTTTTAGTCCGTAGGACGAACAACAATCATACCATAGGCTAGCTTCTAGGGTTTAGCCTCTCTGATCTCGTGGTAGATCAACTCTTGTACTACCCATATCATCAATATTAATCAAGCAAGAGTAGGGTTTTACCTCCATCGAGAGGGCCCGAACCTGGGTAAAAACATCGTCCCCCTTGTCTCCTATTACCATCCGCCTAGACGCACAGTTCGGGACCCCCTACCCGAGATCCGCCGGTTTCGGCACTGACATTGGTGCTTTCATTGAGAGTTCCTCTATGTCATCACCTTTAGGCCCAATGGCTTCTTCGATCATCAACCACGACGCTGTCCAGGGTGAGACTTTTCTCCTCGGACAAATCTTCGTGTTCAGCGGCTTCGCACTGGAGGCCAATTCGCTTGGCCATCTGGAGCAGATCAAAAGCTACGCCCCTAGCCATCAGGTCAGATTTGGAAGTTTGAACTACACGGCTGACATCCGCGGGGACTTGATCTTTGACGGATTCGAGCCATGGCCGAGCGTGCCGCACTGTCACAATGGGCATGATCTAGCTCTACCGCCGGACAGCGCCCAGAGCGCCGCTCAGGTGTCTGCTCCGACCCTTAGCTCACAGCCGACCGCGCCATTCGGGGACGGACGGTTGGCCGCCGCCCCGGGGGTTGCAATCTCTACGGCGATCGAGCCGAATACCAGCCTTGTCCTTTGCGAAGCTCGTGACTCCAAGGTGCCGGACTCCTCTTCGGACTCCGGATCTTCCGCATCCCATCCAAGCGAACTCGATTGGGCTTTGTTCATGGAGTTCACCGCCGCGGACATCTTTCAGCACTCACCCTTCGGCGATATCCTGAATTCACTAAAGTCTCTCTCTTTATCAGAAGAGCCCTGGCCGGACTATGGTCAGCGAGGTTGGGATGCGGACGACGAAGAAATTCGAAACCCACCCACCACCCACTTCGTAGCCACTGTCGACGATTTAACCGACATGCTCGACTTCGACTCCGAAGACATCGACGGTATGGACGCCGATGAAGGAGATGACCAAGAACCAACGCCTATAGGGCACTGGACAACCACCTCACCTCACGATGTAGGCATGGTGGACACACCTAAAAGAAACAACGACGAGGATCAAAAGGGCACAACAAGGGATCGTTCCCTCGAAAAGCAATCAAAGCGGCGGCGTAAGCATCGCGCCAAACCCCACCTCGACAGAGACCCATCCATAGAGCAGGGCGAACCGACGGACGACGAACATGCCGTCGAGCAACCGTCCGAACATGGCAACTTGGATAAACAAACCGAACAACCCGTCCCCGGCGAAGATAATAGTACGGACGACCTCACGGCGGACATGTTGCTGGAGCAGAAGAACCTCCACCAAAGGCTCGTCACCACTGCGTGTAGCCTGAAAAAGCAGAAGCGGAAGCTCAAAACAGCGGAAGATGCACTCAGAATCAGATGGGGCAAAGTACTCAACACCGCACACAAGTACGGCGATAGTCACCACACAAAGAGCTATCCGAAGCGAAAATTACTACCGGAATTTGATGAGGAGGCCTTAGATCCCCCACAGTCAAAAAACATGGAATCCACCAGGTCGGATAGACGACCCCACGACCGACATCGAGCGAAAAAGGGCGCCGCACTCAATCCGGCACGTGATCCGCACAAGGATTCGCATAAAAAGACGACCCAACCAGATCTATCTACGGGCCATGAAAGCAAGCTCTAGTAAGCAATGCAACACAACAAATATCTGAACATCGCGGCACACCCAAATACAGGGGCGCCGCACATCCCCTATGTTTCACCGATGAGGTGCTGGACCATGAATTTCCAGCGGGATTCAAGCCTGTAAACATAGAGGCATACGACGGAACAACAGACCCTGGAGTCTGGATTGAGGATTATATCCTCCACATACACATGGCTAGAGGAGATGACCTCCACGCCATAAAATACTTACCCCTCAAGCTCAAAGGGCCAGCCCGGCATTGGCTTAAAAGCCTTCCCGAAAATACCATAGGAAGTTGGGAAGAGCTCGAGGATGCTTTTCGGGCAAATTTTCAAGGGACCTATGTCCGACCTCCGGATGCAGACGATCTAAGTCATATAACTCAATAACCCGGAGAGTCAGCCCGGAAACTCTGGAACAGATTTCTTACTAAAAAGAATCAGATAGTCGACTGTCTGGACGCCGAAGCCCTAGCTGCTTTCAAACATAGCGTCCAAGACGAATGGCTCTCCAGACACCTCGGCCAAGAAAAGCCAAGAACAATGGCCGCATTGACAAGCCTCATGATCCGCTTTCGCGCAGGAGAGGATAGCTGGTTGGCAAGAAGCAGCACTAGCGACCCAAGTACATCCTAACTCAGAGATAGAAACGGAAACCGCGCCGTAGCAAGGAACAACGCCAGATCAAGGATAACAGCCCGAAGAGCATGGCAGTCAACGCCGGATTCAAAAGCTCTCGGCAAAATCAGAAAAAGCCGCCTCCCAAAGATGACAGTGACGAGCTATCTAACCTCAACAAAATCTTGGACAAAATATGTCAAATCCACAGTACCCCCGGGAGGCCGGCAAACCATACCCACAGAGATTGTTGGGTGTTCAAGCAATCTGGAAAACTCAATGCCGAACACAAGGGGCTCGACATACCAAGCGAGGATGACGGCGAATCCCATAAGCAGGACACCGGAGAACAAAAGAAGTTCCCACAAGAAGTCAAAACAGTAAACTCGCTTCATGGGACAAAAGGAAAAAATAGATTGGCGCATATGGAGATACGCGCCATACGGCCTGTCCCAGAGGAATCCAGCCACTGGTTGTTACAACCAATCAACTTTGACCATCAGGATTACTCTAGAGGTATCCGGAACGCTGGCCGGACTGCCTTGGTCTTAGATCCGATAATTGACGGACTCCACTTTACACAAGTCCTAATGGACGGCGGCAGTGACCTAAACCTACTATATCAGGACACAATCCGCAAAATGGGGTTAGACCTAGCAATAATCCGCCATGGCAACACTTCCTTTAAAGGGGTCACGCCAGGCCCAGACACCCATTGTATGGGTTCCCTCTTGTTAGGAGTTATGTTCGGCCTCCCGACAACTTCCGAAGCGAAATGCTAACCTTCCACATCGCCCCATTCATAGGTCGCTATCAAGCGCAACTGGGACACGAAGCTTTCGCCAACTTTAATGCAATACTGCATTATGCATCGCTTACACTCAAAATGCCCGGTCCATGAGGCATCATCTCATTAAAGGGAAATATCAAGTGTTCCCCGAGCATGTAGGATGGTGCGGCTGCCTCGACAGCTGCACACTTACCCAACTTTACTACTCAGAGCACCTACAAAGGTCGTTAAAGACCCCGGACACGGCTCAACGAATCCGGCGTAAACATGCAAAGGCTTCATAGCTGCATAACCCTGTACAAGGGGCTCCGCGCGACAATAAAGCTCAATTCTACCCATGTTTTTGTATTATGCTTTGTTTATTTTAACATAGATTTCTCGCATGATTGATTTTCCTCTAAGTTCCTCTCTCTTGCAGACGAACGCCGTGCTACACCCGTCCATGATACGGCACAACGGAGACACAAGCGCAGACGTGCAGCAGGGACCCGTTTCAAGGATTCTTTTCAGATTAAGACCCTGCGTAAACCTTTTTTACTGTCTCTTGTTGATAACATCCCTCGGTTTTTGCTATAACTAAGGAGGAGGCTGGCGTCTTGGCATGTGGCCACGCCAGAATTTTGCGCGTACCTGGACACCAGGGGCTTTTTTACCAAGGGCTTTTGTTCGGCCTGTCTTCATAAAGACCGAATACCTTAAGGAGTGTTCGGCGTCGCGAGTTTGGCCTTATATGCATCAGCTCCGAATCATGTCTTTGGTCAAATGTTGGGTTTGCCCGACTCCTGTGTTTTGCTGCCTTACATTCCGCTCTATCGGCTAAGGCAGCACCAGGAGAACTACTGCGATTGTGCCCCGGTTCGGCCAGATGAGCACCTCAGTAGAGAAAGCCGAAAACTTGATGACTGGTCAACCACTTGATGACTTATCGGAATCTTTAGAATTCCTACGCATGAACGAAGGGCCGTTTCCCAGTCAGGCACACATGCGCCCCGAATTCGGGCGAGCGCAGTGCCCCTAGGGGCTATTCAGTAGCCCCACTGTCAAACTCCTATGGCTAAGTGAAAGTGAGAAAGCATTATAGTCTGGTTGCCAAGTTCGCTGCGCTGTCACCTCCTTTATAGGACCAAGACGTTGGATCAAGTGTGAAAAGGAGCCTTTTGTGAACACCCCCGCATTATATGCCTGGGGGATGAAGCCAACGACTGCCATCTTTCAGGTTATATACACATATACATTAACGGTTGCACAGGAGGCATTCTAACTCTTGAAAGCACAAGTATAAAAAGCTTTTATATTCCATCAAAGTATTGTTTTACAATGGCACATGTCATTCAAACACAACATCCTTCGAGCACTGCGTCTCTATTAAACTAGAGACCTACAGAACTTCCTCGAAGTAGTGCTGTGCAGGTACTCGGCTTTCGTCCGAATCCTGGGATGCAACAACACTGGCCTTCATATCCGCCCAGTATGTCTTGACACGGGCAAGAGCCATCTGCGCACCCTCTATGCACGCTGACCTCTTCATTGCATCAACATGTGGCACCGAACCAAGGAACTGCTGCACCAAACCAAAATAACTCTTTGGCTCTGGCTCTTCCGGCCACAGACGACTCGCGACGTACCTCATGGCGAGTCCGGATAACCTGTTTAGCTCCGCCCAAGCGGCCAAACAATCAGATACCGGAAGTGGGCGCTCTGGATTATGGAACTGCGACCAAAAAAGTTCTTCCAATTCATGGTCACCCAGACTCCGGAAGTGTTCGGTCGCGTCTGCGGCACTCGCTGCCAAATCCAGATAAGTGTTCGCCGCACTCCAGTTCCGGTCTAACGGAGCATACTTAGGATCCCCGAACTTCATCCGCAGCATATAGGGCTTTCCAGCCACGATATCTCCGGCCTGACGTAGCTCCTCTTTCATAGCTCTCGTTGCAGAGCGAGTGTCCTTGGCCTCTACAGTGACCTTTTCTAGGTCCTTCTGTGCCACCCTATCTTTTTTTTCAAGAAGCTTACAACGGTCGGCAGGATCCTTCAATTTTACAGCCATCTCGGCCATTTCTTTCTTGCTCTGGCAGTGAGCAGCCTGTTCGGCTTTTAGCTCTTCAGCCTCCTTCACGGCAGCCGCATCGCTTTTCCTCGCTTGCTCCTTGGCTCGGGCAAGTTCTGCCCGAAGGTTTTCCACAGCAGCGGCACCATCTACATTACACACACATGTTATAAGGTACGAGCATCAAGCTCCTCTTACCAGATGTCTTTCGAGACATTACATACCTTGTGCCTCATCCAGCCGCTCATTTACAAGCGCGATGTCGGCATCTGCCATGTCAAGTTGCCGCTTCAGCTCGGCAAATTCATCAGTCCGGCTAGCCACCGAACACCTCGTTGCCTACATAGAAAAGGCGACATATTATACCTGGGATTATGATCCTCTGTGTGCCATCATTTTTGACAACACACCGGGTCTCAGGGGCTACTATCTATACAGGGCGCATTTTATATGCGGCTCTGTCAAAAGGTACATCTTTTCGTGTACCTCAAAACCTGTGAGCAAACTCCTGGCGGCCTCGTACAATCCGCTTTTCGCATATGTAATCCTTCTAATCACCGTGTTCATCAACACACGGTGTTCTTCTGAGATAGATGCTTGCCCGAGTAGATCCTGCAGCCCCTCCGACCGTGCACCTAAAGGTGTCGGACTAGTCCGACGACCTTTTTCAAAGTCCGGATTTGGAGAAATCCTCTGAGACGACACCTCGGGGTCGCCAGCCTCGCAGGATGGTATAGCTGGGGGAGGCGTTTCACTCTCCATCATCTCTAGAGGGAGATCCCCGGAAGATGAACTCTGCTGAGAAGGGTTGAGATCCGAACTGCAAGGTAAAATTTTGGTTATCTTCCTCAGAAAGAAAACAAGGATATCACTCATTTTAAAACCCCCCTCTTTACTTACGACTCGTTGGAGAGCTGATCCCCTTGGGGGCACAATGCGTCCGGAGCACTCTCCGGCGCCGGACCCTCTGACGAAGATTTCTTCCCCCGCTTTGAGGCAATCGCCTCCGGGTTTTCAGAGGTGTTCCTCTTCTTTCCCTGGATAGAGGAGTTCTCGATTCCTCCCTTCCTGATAGCCTCCTTCGCAAAGACGGTAGCTTCCTTGTTCCCCTCTTCGCCTTCTTCAAAAGGCGCAATCTCCCGCATCCTGGTCAACACGGGATCCTGCGTGGTCTTAGGGAGGGGGCCCGGACACCTGATAAGCCTTGCTTCCGCTGTCCACTCCTGTTCAAAAGGATAGCTCTTTTAAGGGCGGTTTTATGATAAATATACGGATGGCGTGTTCGGGTATGGGGCAACTTACTTGAGTATCTTGGCGATTGCAGCTCAGGCCTGCGTCCTCGGACAAGTCCGGACACCTTGCTTGTGATCCGAAGAACAATTTGTACATCTCCACGGGCGTCGTGCCCATAAAGTGTTGGAGAGATCGCGGCCCTTCCGGATTAAATTCCCACAGGCGGAGGGGGCGATGTTTGCAGGGCAGTATGCGGTGAATCGGCATAACCTACGCTGCTACGTCCAAATTGATGTCTCTCTCTTGGAGATCTCGAATACGGCCCTGCAGCAAGGGCACGTCCTTGGACGGCCCCCAGTTGAGTCCTTTATTGACCCATGACGCTAGCCGTGGTGGGGGACCTGAGCGAAAAGCAGGCGACGTCACCCATGTGTTGCCCCTGGGGGCTGTGATGTAGAACCACTCCCGTTGCCATAATCCGAACTCCTCTTGAAAAGAGCCCTCGGGCCATGGGGCATCGGCAATCTTGCTTATAGTTGCACATCTGCACTCAGCGTGCTGCCCCTCGATCATCTTCGGTTCTACCTTGAAGGTTTTAAGCCACAGCCTGAAGTGAGGAGTAACATGGAGGAAGGCCTCACACAGGACAATAAACGATGAGATTTGGAGGATGGACTCCGGAGCTAAGTCGTGAAATTCCAGCCCATAATAAAACATGAGCCCCCTCACGAAGGGATCGATCAGGAAGCCTAGCCCCCAAAGGAAGTGAGATGTGAACACCATGCTCTCACCGGGCTGGGGAGTGGGAATAGCCTGCCCTTGAGCAGGCAGCCTATGCGAGATTTTGCCGGTTAGATACCTGGCATCTCTCAGCTTTCGCACGTCTTCTTCCGTAATGGAGGAAGGCATCCACCGGCCTTGGAGGTCGGAGCCGGACATCATGGAAGGTCCGAAGCGCCTGAATCTGGAGCTTTGGGTGTTGGAACTCGAGGCGAGAGGCGGATTTGATTGGATTGAAAGAAAGGAGTCGAGCCGTGGTCTCTTTATAAAGAGGTTGAATACCAAGAGCCCTCCCTGTGACCGTTTAGGACTTACCTTCGATTAAAGAAGACGTACCGATGGCGCGGTTGGGTTATCCACTCCAGTATTGATGAGAATCCCGGAATAAGGGGACACGATCTCTGCTTTGACAGGACGTGCTAAAGAAACAGCCTCGCTAAACACGCTGAGGTGGGACAGTAAAACGATTCGAATAAAGGTTTGGCTATGACATGACGTCACCTACGGAATATGTTAGCAGATTAGATTTTTGCAGATATCGTTCTCTCTACGGTGGTGTGTGGAGCTTCTTTTACAGATCCGAACACTATCCTTGTGTTCAACATCTTCTATGAAGTATTCGGAGGAGGAACCCGCCTTGCAATGCCGAAGACAATTTGCGCGCCGGACTCGTCGTCATTGAAGCCTGGTTCAGGGGCTACTGAGGGAGTCCTGGATTGGGGGGTGTCCGGATGGCTGGACTATGACCTTTGGCCGGACTCCCGGACTATGAAGATACAAGATTGAAAACTTCGTCCCGTGTTCGGATAGGACTTTCCTTGGTGTGGAAGGCAAGCTTGGCGATACGATATGTAGATCTCCTCCCATTGTAACCGACTCTGTGTAACCCTGGCCCTCTCCAGTGTCTATATAAACCGGAGAGTTTTAGTCCGTAGGACGAACAACAATCATACCATAGGCTAGCTTCTAGGGTTTAGACTCTCTGATCTCGTGGTAGATCAACTCTTGTACTACCCATATCATCAATATTAATCAAGCAGGAGTAGGGTTTTACCTCCATCGAGAGGGCCCGAACCTGGGTAAAAACATCGTGCCCCTTGTCTCCTGTTACCGTCCGCCTAGACACACAGTTCGGGACCCCCTACCCAAGATCCGCCGTTTTCGGCACCGACACTAACAGTGAACTTTCCCAAACATCTCCAGTGGAGAATATATGGAATGAAGACTGGAGGGGCCTTGTTAAACACTGGTCTGATCCGAAGTATCAGGTACATTATATATATGTGATCAGATCACATGTTGAAGTCCTATTGACGCATGTGCCACACAAATCTATCGTCTTGTAGGTGAACTGTTCAAAGAACAAGGCCAACCGTACGAAAGTGAAATTCCAACAGACGACAGGATCTCGTAGCTATATTGCACACTGCGAGGCTCTTGTAATTAGCTGTTGTTTCACTCTTTTCACTGTACCATATTATCAGATCTATATTGACTTGTTCGAAATGCAGAGGAAAGCCTAGAAGGACCAAAAAGTACCTGAACCAAATGCTGTGGAAATCTTCAAGGACTGTCACACCAGTAAGAAGAAGGGCATGACTACACCAGTCAAAGCTGCTGTTGTAAGTCCTTAATCCTCATGCCTTTTAACTACTACTTACTCTGACTTGTGCCTTGAACTGCATGGTTTGCAGCCAATGTCTATTACTCTTTTCAATTTTATACACAATTGTCTTAGCGTATCATTGCACCTTACAAGGTTTAAAAGGGAGGAGTGATGTTCCTTTGATCTTGACCCGTAATCTAGTTCCGTGCTGGACTTTCCCACACAATGTTACAATTGCCTGTTTGTCTGTTCTGAGTTGTTTTGTGATATGAATGATGTCATACTATGCTTACCGTATTATAAACTTCGTCTCTTTATCCTCAGCCCTCAATACAATGTGAATAAATAGACAATACATTAGCGATGGTACATGGTCATATGTTTGGAACCTGGTTTTATTATGTACTTTGCAATAAAATACAACTAATATTTTACATGGGTTCACCAGAATAAGTTATGTATATAGACCAAATCCATTTTTTTTGGTTTGGTTGCCTCCTTAATATCTTTTGTTCTGGTACTACTAATGTAAAACCTCAACTTTTCAGCGAGCTATGAAAAAAATGATGGAACCGCCACCTTCTGAAGGTGGCGAGGCAACTATAACCGCAATGTCAGCTCTTACTGCAGTGGGTCAGTACCTGTTCACTAATAGTGCCAAAAGCACGTTCCTACGTAATACTGGGTTGGTTGTTAAGGGAATATCGTCCAAACTGCCTCATGATCAAGATATGCAAGCTCAAAGCAATGTTGTATCTGCGCTCCAGACACAAGTCCATTCCTTAATAGAGGCCCTTTGTGAAACAAGGAGAAACATTTCTCAATGTCGTCAAGATATGCATGGTTTTGAAACCAGACTATCAGACATTTGCTATGTTGTTCAGGAGCCTAGGGGAAATGAAGGCAAGGGTTATGGTGTTCCATCAGACAATACAGCATGAAAACGTAACAGTCAGGTCAAATGAACCGAGCTTCTGAACTTCTGGTGGTGCATTTATATGCTAGACTGTTCAGTTTTATGCCAACCTTCCTTTTGTTATATAGTTGTAATTTGTTTTGGTGCGATAGAAAATTTATTCTTAACGTGCAGCCACCGGCTGAAGAAAACAGCAAGCCATTTTTGTATAGTGTAGGGTGTTCCCTATATTTGCACTGGTGGCGATCTTTGATGCCGAGTGGATGTAATCTGTGCAATCGCCTTAATAGCCTAGTGTTAGTTTGGGCCTTATTTATTTCCTAGTCTTCTTTTTCCCTTGTTTGCTAGTGGCCGCAACTACCCATGGGCCATATACGGGAAGTAGGATCCATGGGTGTCCTACGAGCCATCGATAAATGGCTCTGTAATCGGTGGGCCTCGAGCCGCCGATAAATGGGCCTCGGGCTGTCAGATAAATGGGTCTACATGGGCCGTAATCGGGCGTAATTGGTATCGGCCCAGCACGGCAACGCGCCGTTAACAGGCCGTAGGACTGCAAAAGCTTAATTCTGTCACAGGCATAACGGGTCGTTAATGGGCCAGAATATAGGACGGGCTGGCCAGAAACGGGCCGACTCTTGCCATGGGACGAATTTGGCCCATTAGGGTAAAAGGCCAGTAACGGGCCGACTCTTGCCATGGGCCGAATTTGGCCCATTTTGGGAACATGCCAGTAACAGGCCGAATCTTGCCATGGGCCGAATTTGGCCCATTAGGGGAACAGGCCAGTAATGGGCCGGAAGTAATCGAGGGCCGAAAAGGAGCCCAAGAACGTATGGGCCATCAATAGGCCGAAAGCTAACACGGGCTGGAAACGGCCCATGTAAATCACGAGCCATTAAAGGGTACAAAGAAAATTACTGTTCATTAAGGGCTAGAGTCATCGTGGGCCTGTAAAGGGCCGAAAGATACGAAGGCCTCATATGGGCCGAAAGACGTCGTGGGCTATACATGGGCCGAAAGTGAAATGGGCTGGTGTTATATTCGACGGGCCACATGAAGTTGTTGGGCCGATTTCCTTTAGTGCCTAACGGGCCGTCAAATGGGCTATTTTCGAAGAGACCGTTAACAGGCTTACCATGGGCCAGCCCATTAACTTTTTACCAACTCAAACGGGCCGGCTTTGTAAGCTAAATGGGCCAGTGGTGGGCCGTGGCACGTGTCGACATATCATAGGCGCCTATTTGACCCACTGACGAGCTGACACGTGTTTCGTCCAGCCAATAAGAATTTTACACGTGGAAATTTCCCATTGGTCGGGGCTGTTAACGGGTTATCGGATCCAAAACCCGACCCGATAGCTTAACGGCGTTCCGTTACGGTGGATGCCACGTGTTGGTCACCCTTGACAAAAGCACTTCTGTGACACGCGATTTATCGTCATGGAAGTGGACACTTCCGTGATGATAATTTTGGTAATGTCATGGAACACTTCTACGACAGCACAGGTATGACTATCTTGATTCTGTCATAAATTTGTCATGGAGGTACATGCATGACAAAAAACGCGACCTACTGTGACAAACACGTATCATCACGGAAGTGTATTTTTTTGTAGTGTAGTCATGTGAATTTCGTATTCGTTCGATATTTTGATGAGATGTATGTTGTCTTTCCTCTAGTGGTGTTATGTGAACATCGACTACATGACACTTCACCATTATTTGGGCCTAGAGGAAGGCATAGGGAAGTAATAAGTAGATGATGGGTTGCTAGAGTGACAGAAGCTTAAACCCTAGTTTACGCGTTGCTTCGTTAGGGGTTGATATGGGCCCATATGTTTAATGATGTGGTTAGGTTTACCTTAATACTCCTTTTTGTAGTTGCAGACGCTTGCAATAGGGGTTAATCATAAGTGGGATGCTTGTCCAAGTTAGGGCAGTACCTAAGTGCCGGTCCACCCACATATCAAATTATCAAAGTACCGAACGCGAATCTTACGAACGTGATGAAAACTAGCTTGACGATAATTCCCAATGTGTCCTCGGGAGCTCCTTCCTCATTATTAGAATTTGTCCAGGCTTATCCTTTGCTACATAAAGGATTGGGCCACCTTGCTGCACTTTATTTACTTTATTTACTTTTTGCTCATTACTATTTATCTTATCACAAAACTATCTATCACCTATTATTTCAGTGCTCGCAGAGAAAACCTTACTGAAAACCGCTTATCATTTCCTTCTGCTCCTCGTTGGGTTCGACACTCTTACTTATCAAAAGGACTACGATAGATCCCCTACACTTATGGGTCATCACAAACTCTTCAGGTTCGAATTATATTGGATTGCTCATCCTAGGTTTATGGAGGTTGTCGAACAAGCCTGGAACAAACCCATCAGATTTAATAAAAAACATAATAGCGCGGCAAGGTTAGGGCAAAAGCTCAAGGCGGTCTTTCACGCTCTGAAGCAATGGAGTAAGAAAATTTCTCGCCTTATAATAGCCATCGAAAACACCAATAAAGCACTCTTGGAGCTTGAGAATATTGAGGACCGTCGGATTCTTACCACACCTGAACAAAACTTTCGATGCATCCTCAAAAAACACTTGCTTCACCTCCTGCAATACCAAAAGGATTATTGGAAAAAGAGGTGCACGATCAGATGGATTCAGTTTGGAGATGAAAATTCCATGTTTTTTCAAACCGTTGCAACGGAACGATTCAGGAGAAACTGCATTGGCTCGCTCAAAACTTCTAATGGTGTGGAGATCAATGATCACGCTAGGAAGGAGTCCATTCTCTTCGAAGCTTTTAAAGGCAGAATGGGGCAAGCAAATCCTCAACCTATGAAATTTAATTTAGAAACCTTGCTGAGGGAGGATGTGAATTTCTCGGATCTCATTGCACCATTCACACGTAAAGAAATTGATGATGTGGTTTCGGCAATGCCACCCGATCTGGCCCCTGGCCCTGATGGCTTTAATGGAGCCTTCTTAAAAGCATGCTGGCCAATCATTAAACATGATTTTTATCTTCTCTGTGATGAGTTTCATCAAGGCGGCCTTAATTTAGAAAGCATTAATGCAGGTTTTATCACACTGATCCCCAAGGTTAACTCGCCTTAATATGTCGATGATTTTCGGCCAATCACGCTCCTTAACTATTGTCTGAAGTTGATCACTAAAATTCTGGCCAATCGGCTTCAAAAAATCATCCTTCGAATTGTGCATCGAAACCAATATGGTTTCCTGCATGGCAGATCAATCCATGACTGCCTTGCCTGGGCGTTCGAATACATTCACCAGTGTCAGGCCTCCAAACGAGAAATTGTCCTTCTCAAACTTGATTTTGCGAAGGCATTTGACATGGTTGAGCACTCTGCGATGCTCTTAATCTTGAAGAAAATGGGTTTCCCACCTAAATGGTGGCTTGGATGGAGAGTATCTTTTCGTCGGTAAATCTTCTATGTTACTAAACGGGGTGCCAGGACGGCAGTTTCAGTGTAAATTTGGAGTTCACCAAGGTGATCCGATGTCTCCTTTAATCTTCGTCCTTGCCGCTGACCTACTTCAAAGTGCTATCAATGCAGCACTTGAGCAGGAGTTGATCAAGCATCCCATCCCTCCTACTAGTGATGCTAAATACCCCATAATCCAGTATGTCGACGACACAATTATTGTTCTACCGACCTGCATGGACCAAGTAGCAAAGATCAAGCAGATCCTCGAAGATTATGCCACTTCAATTGGCCTGAAAATCATCTTCCATAAATCTACACTTGTGTCCATCAACACGCCGCCGAGCAAATGCAATGATCTGGCCAACCTCTTTGGATGCACGCAGGCCGGCATGCCTTTCACGTATCTCGGTTTGCCCCTTGGCACCACCCGTCCCTCGGTCCTTGATCTGACGTCGTTCGTGTGCAAAGCTAAAAGGAAAATCACGGCTGCGATGTCCCTCATGTCCTATGCTGGCAAGCTAGCCCTAGTAAACTCGTTCATTACCTCGCTGGCCATCTACCCTATGGGGACTCTTAGACTGCCACCTAAAATAATTGCTCAGCTGGATAAAATCCGCAGACGCTGTCTTTGGAACAAACGAACGGCAGATGGAGATAAACAGAACTCTTTGGCAGCTTGGGACAAGGTATGTCGACCCAAAAAGTGTGGTGGTTTGGGTGTTCTTGACCTTAAAATTCAAAATGATGCACTTTTTCTCAAATTTCTGCATAAATTCTACAACAGAATGGATATTCCCTGGGTATGCCTCATATGGGAAACGTACTATGATGAGTCCATCCCGCATGCAACTGATAGTTGTGGCTCTTTCTTGTGGCGTGACCTAGTAAACCTTATGTCGATCTATCGTGGCATCACTCAGGTGCAAGTCAAATGTGGTGCTTCGGTCCTATTCTGGAAAGACAACTGGAACCAGTCCATCTTGGCTGAGCAATATCCGCGAGCTTTCTCTTATGCCCTTAATGAGGACTTATTTGTGCAAGGTTTTTTGACTGCCCACACCCTTCACGCAACCTTTCAGCTACCACTCTCGTTGCAAGCCCATGACGAACTCAAGCGCCTCCAAACGGATATGGCTGCAGTGGTATTGGGAGATCAGGATGATGTTTGGTCCTATTGTTGGGGATCAACTGTGTTCAAAACCACGGCCTACTATCAGTTTGTTTTTTGGGATGTGGTTGCACACGTGGCGTTTAAGTGGCTCTGGAAGACTAAAGGTATACCCAAAATCAAAGTCTTTGGTTGGTTTTTGCTTTCGGACCGGCTCAACACAAGGAACATGCTCAAACGGCAGCACTACAACATTAGCACTAATCTTGATTGCTTGCTTTGTGGGCATCATGTCGAAGAAATGGTGGAACACTTCTTCTTTCATTGCACCTTTAGAAAGGAATGTTGGCACTTACTAAGCATATCTTGGGCTGTGCAAGGAGATAGGTTGAAGCTGGTGGAGAACATAAAGACACAACACCCATGCAAAATGATCATGGAGATATTTCTGACTGCTGCATGGAGCCTTTGGAAGGAGCGCAATAACAATTTCTTTAGACACGTGTCACCCTCCATTTCTTCTTGGTTCAATAGGTTCAAAGATGACTTTGACAATATTAGATATAGATTACCTGATACCAAGAGACATGTGGTCTCTTCCTTTTTGCAAAGTCTGCCACAACATAACTAGAGTTGTGCTTAGGATCTAACCCCCCCTACACCTTTGTAAATATCACCATGTAACTGTTATTTGTTCTGATATATACATGCAGTAGGAGCCTTTCCTACTGTCTTAACCTTCAAGAAAAATCTAGCAACAAAAGTAAGAAAGATTCTTCTTCTAGTAGTAACAATAATCATGCTAAATCCAATGTTGTTGCTTCTAGTAGTTCTCTTGATTCCACTAATGATTATCTTAGCCAAGTTACACTTGAGCAAGCAAATAGTCTATTGAAGGGAATAATAGAGAAGGGTGTCTACAAAAGTCTTGCCGGGAGTAAGCAATTCGAAGAAATTGTACGGAAGCAAGGAAGGCACCGGAAGAATCAAGGTGTTGGTTTTGAACAAAAGTTCAATGCCAATGGAGTTGAGTGGGAAGAAGATCAATACCCCAAGACAAAGTTTGTTCCCAAACAAGAGAAGTATGATCCTACTTCTTTCCAAGGGACACATGCTCAAGATGATCTTCCACCATAAGACAACAAGCAAAAAGGCAAGGACAAGCTTCAAGAGGAGATTGATGCATTTGAAGAATCTCCCAAGGCCTTGGTCAAGTGGGTTCCCAAGACTTCATCAAGTTCCACTACTACCCCAAGGATTCCCATCAAGATGATGTGGATCCCGAAGAAGAAGAACTAGAGAGTTCTTGAGTGTGACTCCGCCAACATTCTTCACTCATATTAATCTGGCAAGGACAAGTGCAATCTACTTCCACATCTTGCACTAGTTCAAGGAGTCACAAACCCTCTTGTATGTAAGACAAGGGACAAGGTAACCGAAGGCTTTCATGGACATCATCTTGTGTGTACATCACTCTATGTCTATGGATATCCTTGTTTGTTCCTTGTGGGACTAACCCATGTAGGTATTGAAAGTGCAACTCACTCCAAATGATCTACAACAACATTGAGCATCCACATCTTCAAGACCTACATGAAGTCATCATCGACAAAACCCAAGATTAGTTCATCCCTCTTAAGGGGGGATCTGACATCTAGGGGGAGCTATACTCAAAAGAATTGAGCCAAAGCAACTCTAATGGTGTGAAAACAACAATGCTTTATGTAAAAGTGAACCCCACTTGTTCTTAAATGATGAGTATGACCTATGATCAAATGTTCTCATTTGACTCCTAAGTCAACATACTCATATATAGATGACCTAGTCATCTCCAATTGCTTGATAGATGCTAGAAGTGGTTGTGCATGCTTTGTCACATATTTCATTTGCCATTTCATTGTGTGAGCATGTCGTTTGCATATTTTACTCATTAAAGGACATCCACTTGTTTTTTTGTTTGTTGGCTTCTTTTTCTTTGACCAAGTGGATGGACAAGAATGCCTAAGAACCTTCTCTAGCTATCTATGCTTTTCTCATCTCAAACTCTATTCATGCTACATCACAAAGTTTGATCAAGTCAGATTCAAACCACTCAGAGTCCCCGATTTGTCATAGACTTAAACTTCCAAAACCTCTTTGTGCATTTTGGTCTGACCGCGAAAACCATTTCGGTCACACCGAGTTCACTAAGTTGATCTAGGTTTTCATCTCGGTGCAACCGATTTGAACACTTCGGTCACACCGAGTTGCAGCAACTGCTTGCAATTCTGCAATCTCAGTGCCACCGAGTTGTTCCACCCGGTTACACCGACAGGGTCAGGCCACGGGTGAGATTTTGGAAATTTCTTCAAATCCTCACAGCCCACGCGTGTCCTGCTCTGCCCCCTCGGGTCTCTGGATCATCTTCTTGCCTCCAACGACCTTCCGCCATTGGAATCTGCCGCCGTTGACGGAATCTGCTCCGTCGTCACCGCCATAGCGAAGACTCGCCGACCTAGGGTACGTGTTCGACCCCTTGTGCTGTCTTTTCACTCTAATTCCTAGCACAAGGACAATGCCATGATTTGTTCCACGAATGAGATTAATCTATCCAGCTAAATCATCCTTAGGTCTAGATTGAGTTAAAAAAAATTAGGTTTAGCCCTCCGCAGAATTCATCTCGGACTGACCGAACTGTAGAAATCGGTCTCACCGATTCGGCTTAGGCCATTGCACATGCGCTTTTCGGTCTGACCGAAACGTGCAAATTGGTGTGACCAAGTTCAGGATTGTGTGAAACCCTAGCAATCTCAGTGCCACCGAACTGTGACTCGGCCCAACCGAGTTCACTAGTTTAGGTTCCAACTGTTGCTTCGGTCTCACCGAGTTTATCAATTCAGTAGCTCCGAGATCACTTCTGTAGATAACTAAAACTAAGTTTTTGACTCAATTTGTTTTGCAAAACCTCTGTAATTTGTGATACTCATCTACTCTACCTGATGTACAACCTATTCACATGGTCTGCTAATAGTTGCCTGCAAGATGTCTGACCAGATTGATAGCCAGAACAGGTCTGAGCAGCCAGGACAGTTGAGTGAGGGCACTAGTCCCTCCAGCAGCTATGATGAGGGCAGCAGGAGTACACCTAGTAACTTGCCCAAGGCAGCTACTAGAAAAAGGAAGAAGAGAACTTCTGATTCAGAGGATGATGACTATATTGCAGCTGAGGATGAGGCCACTTCCAAGAAAAAGGTAGTGAAGAAAGAGTTTGGCACTGTTGCATCAACAAAGCCAGGCATGAACAGAAAAGCACCGGCCAAAAGAGTTCCTATGTTAAAGGTCAGAGCATCCACTCAAGAAAATTTGAGATCTAAACCCAAAAAGGCTGTTGCGGAAGGGAAAAAGAAGGAAAGAAAGAGAGGGAGGTGGTGCAAGAGAGTTGATCCAATGGCAGAATTTGAGAAGCACTCTTCTGATGAGGAAGATGAAGAGGAAGAGGATGCTGCTCTAGCTCCTAAGGCTCAGAAGCTTATCGGAGATGCTATTAAGTCAGGGGATGCTCCTAAGCCCAAACTTGCTCCCAAAGCTCCAGCTCCAGCTCCAAAGACTGCACCCAAGAGGAGTACAAGGAATATACCTGCTGAGGAAAAGAACAAGGCCCCAGTGCCTGAAATGGAAGAGGAAGAAGCTGAAGCCCAAGTGCTAAGGAAGCTCAAGCCAGAGATTCCAGATCATAATGATGCACATCCTGTTGCAGAGGACATCAAACTCAGAAAGGATGCAGATCTGAGACTCTGGAGACAGTCTGACCCATATGCTGTAAGGAGGAGAACTGCTGTGGACTACATGTTTCACACTAAGGAACAGCAG
Organism: Triticum dicoccoides; assembly: GCF_002162155.2. Taxonomy (NCBI): domain Eukaryota; kingdom Viridiplantae; phylum Streptophyta; class Magnoliopsida; order Poales; family Poaceae; genus Triticum; species Triticum dicoccoides. The sequence goes on along the minus strand of NC_041381.1, from coordinate 104,531,504 downwards.
GTCTTCTATGAAACTGTTTTGCTTAACAAGAAGCCTATAGTGTGTGACATGAGATGGATTGATTGGTCATATATCAAGGAAAATGAAGATCATTTCCCTGGTGTGCTTGATAGCTTCAAGGCTTGTGAAGTTGACCAATTTGTTGGCCAGAAGCTTGGCAAATGGAATGATGAGCTGATCATGCAATTCTAATCCACTGCTCACTTCTGTCCAGATGGCAGGATTGTATGGATGTCTGAGGGTACTAGGTACCAATCCACAGTTGATGAGTGGGCCAAATTGATCGATGCTCCAGAAGATCATGAGGATGAATTAGATGTCTATGCCAAGAAGAAGACTGATCACAACTCTATGGCCATCATGTACAAGGAGATTCCAGATGAAGATCTTGAGACTCACAAGTTTGGCTCAGTGAAGCATTTGCTGTCAGGACTGCCTACTATCAATACCATTCTGAGGCACACTCTTTTGCCAAAATCAGGAGATCACATAATGATAAGAGGACACTCCATCAACTTGCTGCATATATTTGATGTCCCTCAAAAGTTCAAAGTGATGAGTTTGATTGTTGAGACAATCAAGAGGACAACTACATATCAGTAGAGATCTTGTGTGTATGCTCCACATATTCAAGTGCTTATCAACTCCAGGATGGGCACAAGCACATATCTGTTGGGCAAAGAGCATCTACCCCTCTATCCAGATTTTGAGGAAACCACTGTTGTTATGGATGAGAAAGATCCTTCCTCAGTACAAGCACATGAGAAGAGAGAGAAGGCAAGGGCAGAGAAAGCTGCAAGGATGGCAACAGTTGAAGAGGCATCTCAGGTGTACTTGAATAGCAAGTAAGATCAGCTTGGATATCTGAACCAATCCACCTTGAGGATTGAGAAGGGCTTGGCCACCCTGACTCAAAACCAGCAGAGCTTGGAGAGGATCATTGAGCAGAAATTCTATGATCTTGATGTCAAGGTAACTGAAATTCAGTCAGTGGTTGAGCAACTTCAGGAGGAAGTGGAGGAGAAGAAGGGCAAGTCTACTACAGATGCTTTCACTAGAGTGCCCAGGAGTCAGAGGTCTCCTGTAGTGCCTGTTCCAGACACAATAGCTACTACATCTGCACCAGCAACCACAACTTCAGTGCCACCAGCTCCAGCTTCAGCTCCACTAGCTCCAGCTACATCTACATAAGCTTTCGTCCTTGGAGTCATCTCTACACCACCTCTTGGAGACCAAGCTTGAGAGACGCATAGCACTATGCATATTTATCACTTTTGGTAACTTGTTGCCAAACCGGGAGAAATATGTATAGATCATAGTCCTCTTCGAGAGAGAGAGTGTTGCTTTTTTGGTCTCTCTTTGCTCTATTTGCTTGAACTTTATTGTGTGTTTGCTAGATACACTATGTCTTTTGTGAGATACTTGGATGATCATGTGTTTGATCATATGCTACCATTAATGTGTGCTTGAATGACATTATCTTTCATATCTATTTATGATCATTCACTTTGCTTGGTGATGAGTGCATGTTTTCAATTATTATCATTTTGAGCGCTCCACCAAGATGTATGTGACAAGGAAGAGTAACCCATGATCTTAACACATTGTGCATTTACAGTCCAAAGCAAATTTTTAAATAATGCACAAATTTAGGGGGAGCTCTTGCTTGTTACATACTTCTCAAAGCGACGATGTATTTCAATCTTATTATCTCTTATCGAAGCTTTGATCTATATGTTGTCATCAATTACCAAAAAGGGGGAGATTGAAAGTGCAACTATCCCTGGGGGGTTTTGGTAATGATTTACAACATATAGCTCATTGAACTAATGCTATTTCAAGATAAATATTTCAGGAAAGTTCAATGATTGGCATGTCACGGATAAAGATTGTGGACCCCTCAAATTGATAAGGAAAAAAGATTGGCTCAAGCTTCAAAGTCCAAGACTCTACATTTTTTATTTCAGTGATCCAAGATCACATTGAATCTATAGGAAAGCCAATACTATTAAAAGGGGATGATGTGTTGCTTAATGGCTTGCTTGCTCAAAATGCTTAGTGATATGCTCCAAAGCCCTCAACCACTTTCTCATATCCACATATGTCCCAAACGTACATGCGAGACATCCAAGCATTCGGGCTCACATGCCATCAACCAAATCACAACGAGGTGCTATAGTTGAGACTCACCGGTCACCCCGGTGTGGCCGTCATGACCCGTCATATCACAAAAGCCATACCTTTACCAGCAGTCGTAAAGTGGCCTCGAAGTTGGATTGTCTAAAGCAACAATCATTTCACTGGAACGCTCGTTGTAGCCCTTTCTCCCCTTTCTTGAAGAAAACCTCACTCGAGGCTACTCACTTATGTCATTTTTCTTTTGTACCGATGAAGGAAAGGTGGGCAAATCAGTGATGTTGCTATATTTTCATTCCAAGAATCTTATTTTTGTTTAGCACCAACCAGTTCTCACAGCCTATTCTTTTCCCTTTTCATTGCGATTGTGGTTTCCTTTCGATTGCTTTTTGTTTGTCAGTTCATTGATGGATCTTGGAGCACTAGGCAAAGAGTTTCCGGCGGACAACCCACTGGAAACAGCGATCTCCAGGAAGCAAGCACAGACCAATGAGTTGACCATGTTGGCGGGCCAACCCATGGAAACGAAGAACTCCAAGAAACAAGCACTGTCCAAAGAGTTGACGACGTTGCCAGACGAACTCCTCAAAGAAAGTTGCAAGAACAGCAAGAGCCCCACCGTGCCTACCCCAGAAACTCTAATGGCCACCTATGTGAGGCTCAAGGCCGAGTTTGAGGAGATAGTCGCCATTGAGAAGCAGTATTCTCCTGGCAAGGTGATGGCCCCCATCGAGGACGAGGAGATGGCCCTTGGAGGGATGGGATCCCCCGGTGAGCTGCACAAGGTAAAAAATAATGGCTTACCATAGTTGTGGTTTTTGATTATTTGCAATGTGCTTGCTAATATCTTAGGGTTGCCGGTGGACGTACTTGATGATTCCGATGTCGCGACCCATCCTGTGGACAACGCCCCAGAGTTCGTTTTGGATGTCGCGGTCCGTCTTGTTGACATCGCCCCGGAGATCAATATCGATGCCGTTGTCCATCCTGTGGACATCGGCCCAGAGATCGATTTTGATGTCGCGGTCAGTCATGTGGACATCGCCCCAGAGATCCATTCCCTTGCCGCTATTTGTGCTGTGGTTATTGCCCGAGAGATCGATGACAAGAAATAGTTGGTCACGCTAATCCTTCAGGGTAATTTGCATTGCCTGTGTTTAATTACGAAAACGATGCGTGTTATCAAACCATCTTAGGGCTAGTGCACTGTCTTGTGTGGGTGGTACTTGCTACTTTTGTTTGATAGTGAATCATGCGAACCCTCTCCGAGTTATGGAAACAGATGTATCCTCACCATCTTTTGATGTAATATATGGCATGCTTAGAAGTAATTTTGAACTGGTTATCATATCAGCAAGGCTTGTTTAATGATTCTTGGTGTTAGTAGGCTAGCTACTGTGCGAGCTATAGTACTTGCAAAACACTCACCGAAGAAAAATGTTGGGGTTGATGAGCTCATGGTACGCTTATACTTATCCGTCATCGATCGGCCAATAGCCCGAGCTCCTAAAATTGTAGGCTTAGTCGACACAGATACATTCATGCCTCATTTGGTTCATAGGGTAGGAAAATCGTAGCAAAAGAACAGAGACGTACAACACAAAATCATAGTAGTACAAAGACGTACTCCCTCCGTTCCAAAATAGATGACCTAGGCGGGCTAGTTTGGCCTAGTGGGTTTTAGTGATATGACGTGGTATAGTGTCGTTCAGTCTTCGCGTGTGGTAGCAGTATTGCGGGAACAGTAAGTTTTTTTGAAGAAGCAGAATTCAATGAAGTCATGATGGTTCCTTCGTCCGACCAACTTAAAGTGGGAAAGGTTGGGCCTGCGATATGACTGGGGTAGCCCAGGATAATTTTGTGCATGGCAGGTGGACCAGGATGGTCGACATCCCACATGTCGGCGAATGAAAGAATTCTTTACGATATAGAGGACGAGCAATGAGTATTCATTGTTTATTTTTGATGAAAGCTATTGTCTCCACTGTTACAACGGAGGAGTGTGAAACACGGCAGCCCAGTGAACTAGGCATGTGCACCACTCCCTCCTTCCTCATGTAGTACTACCATACTGTTGACTATAAGGTCAACTTTTTCTCGCTTTCTCTCTATCTATTTCCTCTCAAATATTTTTTACATTTCTTTTTTTAGACACAATTGTTTTTATGCCTCTTTTTTTAGAATTAGTTTTTTATACCTAGGAGCACGTGTGGAGACAGGCTCTTGCAGAGCCCACTCCTTGACTGTGTCAATGCCTCTCTCTCCTCCACAAAAGCGGGCTTATAGCCCAGTATTTTACTAGTACTACTTGCTATGCATGCATGCGAGGGGCAGCTGGTGTTTGAAGGGGGGAGCGTGCGTGGGGAGG
>NC_041381.1:104504515-104526595 GCF_002162155.2 Triticum dicoccoides | reverse complement strand
CGCATGGACCACCTCACATTATCACCATATATTTCTTGGAGTCCGTGCGCGGTAGGCGGGAGATCTCTTCTCCCTTCCCCGTCTCTCTCTTCTCAGTCGACACCCGCCGAGTGATTAAATTTTGGCTATCGACGGTTTATTCAATTGCAGTCCCACATGTCAGTGAAATTGCAAGACAACGCATGTCCCCTCTGGTGAGCGGCGTGCGAGCCGGACTATCGGGGGTGTGATGCATACGAGTCGTAAGTGTGCCGCCTTTTCCTTTAGAACTTGCAAAGCGTAACATTTTGGTGCGATTGATCAATAGAAATCCAAAACAAAATGACGAGGGTGGTGCTTTCCCGCGTGTTAGGCGGGCTAGTTTGAGTGATATGACGTGCTACAGTGCCGTCCACTTGCTCCATTTTTATGTAAGCAAGAGTTTACACTCTTACATGGGAGGAGTGCGAAACACGGCGGATATGATTTTGATCGAGGGATAACTGTTCCTTGCCAAACAATGGAGCACTGTTAGCGATTATAGTATGATAGTTAGGGCATCTCTAGCACTGGCCCACAAATTTACACCGGCATCTGTCCGAGGACACTGATGGATGCCATCCGATGCTGCTCGCATACCTTTCGACAACTATATGAACTAACTGGACAAAATTCGTGCAAACAAAGCGAGTTTCAAATTAATCGAATGAAATTCATTACATTTCAAAAACTATTCCTACAAACTTGATGAAATTCATTACATATTTCGCACAAACCGTACTAAAACCTACTGTAAACCTAATCTAAATGATCGCCGGCGCCCGACCACCATGTCCAGCCATGAACCCGAGAAATCCGGCCATTGCCTTTGCCTCCTCCTCATCCGGCTCGATAACCTCCTCCTACGGAGCACAAGGTTCTAAAGATTTCCACCTCCATGTCGCCGTCAAGCGGCTAAACATCCGCCGATGTTTACCCCACCAAGCTTGGCGTCGACTGAGTGGAGTAGCGGTGGCCTTCCTAGGACCAGAGCAGCGGCGACCTACTGTGTACTACTCTTGCTTGCTGTCGGCTGCACCCGCGCACGCGCGCCAGCTTCGTGGTCGTGGCGGATGAGGGCGGCCGGGGGGTGCTGGCGATCTCCTTCGTCTACTCCAGCAACAATACGTCGAAGAGAGCTTTGGAGCGCGCCCGGAGTAGATCCGCCGATGTCCTTCGTCTGCTCCTGCGATAGTACGTCAAAGAGAGCTTTGGAGCGGCAGGAGGCCATGGTTGGAGTGGTGCCGACAAAAGGAAGGGACCAAAGGAGAACGAGTGTGAGTCTTTGGCTATGGCTGGGAGCTGGGGCTCAAGTTAATATATCGGGCAAATGGCAATGAGCCGCGGCAGACAGATGGATGGCTGGCGCCAGAGTAGGTTCGTCGGGCGTGAATGCGGACGCTGCTTCAGTGACTTAACTGCAGGTGCGTTGGGTTACTGACTTGTGGGCCCAACGGGCATCTGGCCTGCATGTCAGTGACAGACCAACTGCACCTGCAGTTAAGTCCGGTGAATGCGACATTGACGTTCTGAAGAGATGGTGACCGTTCAGGCGGGAAGCGCGCGCTAGCGATGGAAGGGGTTTTAGTAGGCCAGGGCGGTCAGACGCTGGCGTGGTGGTAAAATGTGAACTCATGGATGACGAGCCTTTGAAGCATATGCGACACGTATTGACAACCAGGCATCCATGCAACCGCTCTTGTCGCCAGCTAGCCTTCGACGACCACCATTAGACACCACACAAGCATGCATAACTTATGAATAATGGACGAATCGATCATACACACACTTATGGGCAGTGGCACTAAGATCAGTTGCTCATGATAGTACACACTCCGTACCATAGTACCCTCTCTAGCTAGGCTGTTTTATAGATTGTCGTTGTGATGGACAATATACATGAGCAAGGCGCTCCCGAGTATGACGATTGGTGTTGAGCCAGGTGAATACATGCTCAGCGTTCGCGTAGGCCTCCATCAAACTTCTAAACAGTAATGTCAGGCACCGCCGGGGCGCGCAGGTGATGGGCTCGCCGTTTGCGTTGCACAATGAGTAGGACTTTGATTGAGAGGGCGACGTGCATGCATTAGCATGGTTTGATAGCGTGAGTGTGAGTGTCTGACGCAAAGTATTTCATTTTCATTTGGCTGACGAGTGTGCGTTGCAGTGACGAGTCTGTGGTTTGATTCCCTACACACGCATAATTTTGGTCTTTATTTCTTTCTCCACTGACAGGCAGGCCCTCATAGATAGATAAAGAACACGAGCTGACGCGGCGCATGCGGACTGTTTGACTGGTCAACCAGACAAATACGGAGCTATACGCTGAGCCAGTGACCGTATAATCACCATATCTCGTATACAATGATCAAAGTGAGCTAACAAGACAAGTTCGATGACCGCCAATGCATTTTACTCGGTAATAAATGACCAAGATTGAAGGGGAATCTAAATTTCCTTCATATTCTGTCCTTGATCTCTTGACAAAACCAATGCACTGTACGGTTGTCCGGCCACTCCACCCCATAGCTCTCACCAAGCGTCATTCATGCCACCGCGCCGCACACTAACCGGTAAGAAAGCGATGGCATCCCACCGTGCTGAGTTCCTCGCTCCCCACGACCGCATACAAAATGGTAGGAAAGCAATGGCATCCCGCCGTGCCGAGTTCATCACCGCTCGCGACCTCACACCTATGTGGGAGGAATTTGAAGCTGCCAAGGCCGAATGGGCGGTAGAGCAAGAGGTGGCCAAAGTCGCACAGAGGAAGCGGAAAAGTCAGAAAGCACTCAAGGAAAGAGAGGCAAGCCGCCGCAAGAAAGAAGAGGACGCACGCGCTGCTGAGGAGTGGTCGGTGAAGATCCAAGCACGGTGGGGTGTTGCCGACAAAGCCGGGAAGGAGAATGACGGCGTCTGGCCAGCATGTGAGAAGTAGTAGTACTAGTAGTTAGTGTGTGTGTCTGTGTTTGAGTACGAGCATGTACCAGTACTACTAGTTACTACTATAGTTTTTAGAGCAAATTATCAGTACATTAGCTTAGACTCAATGGAAAAATTCCTATCCTATGCATCAAATGGCATATCTTTCTCTATAGGAATTGAGATGCATGTCATCTCACTTCCTATGATTTTCAAATTCCTATAAACTTCCGATCCTATGAACGAAAGGAGGCCTCTGTTGGAGTAACTACTATAGCTAGCAGTACTGTTGGTACAGTAGTTTTCTTAAGAAGTAGAATTCAACGAAGTCATAATGGTTTGTTCTCTGAGCAACTTCACAGTGGGAAAGGTTGGGCCTGTGATTTGACGGCTCATTAGTCATTATTACTGCGGCGCGACAACCGGGGTGACTCTCCCTTGGAGTTCTGCGTGCATGTCAAGTGGACCAGGATGGTCGACGTCCCACATGTTGGTGAACGGAAGTATTCTTTCCAACATCGAGGAGAAAGGAAACCGCATGGTATAGTATCACTGCTGATTTATATTTATTTTTTATTTCTGATGAATGCTAGTGTTTCAACTCTTACGACGAAGAGTGCCAAACATGGTACGTGCTAGATGTCCCACACGTCAGCAAAAGGAGTGGGACATGAACATCGTGGTAGAGCCCAGCTCCAAAAAATAGCATGGTAGAGCGTCTCCACTTCTTCCACTTCTGGGTCGGAGACCACACGTAGTAGTACTAGTGGTATGAATGATACAAAGTGCGACCCGGAGGGAAAGACACGTCTAGTTGGAAGGTATTGGGACATACACGTAAACAAATATAAAAGCTAATATGTGCCTCCAATTAATATAGTAGTAGTGAGTACTTAGGCACGTACTCCATAATATCACCGTGCATTGCACGTACAACATTTAGTGGTACGTAGTAAGAGATAAATGCCTATATGCCACGCATGTTCATACTATTTGTGCCTTTCTACTTCACTTACTGTGCTGCATTACTCAGGTTCGTACGTCCACTCCTGGGTACATGTCCGTCTCGTAGTTCGTGTCCCACGTGTTCTTCACATAGATGGAATGATCCTTGCATGACATGTGCACCTTGATGCTAGATGTCTCACGTGTTGGCAAAAGGATGAACAAAGCTCACGTAATAAAAGAGTGGAAGAACATAGATTCCCGACAACCAAGAAGGAGCAAGGCACCTCGTGGTGGAGCGTGTCCACTCATAATATTTCATATTATTCAGTGATATAAAACCAGCCAATCATCTCCACAGTGGACTGGAAGAGTATGAAACACGGCAGCCCAGTGTAGTTACATCATACTAGTACATGGCTAACCCACGCTATCACCATATTTCTTGTCTTCCGTGGGACACCTAGCTCCAGTAATCCAGCAACCCGTATCGCTTCTCGCTCCTCGTCTCTCTCAAAGTGCCAAGGGCTGGCATTTTTGCCATCTATTGAGGTCGGTTAACTCATCACATGTTAGCGACATGCCAAGAGCATTCTAAAAAAATAGTACTGTACTCTATTGTTATGCCAAGAAGAGGAAGCTTTGACCTACGGACCAAACGAGACAGGCGTGCCGTGCTATGAGTGGGTCCAATTTCTCATTTTGAACTCGTTTAGAACACTTGGTTTTGACTATTGATAAGATTTTATATAAGGCCTAATTTATTCTTTGAGGATGCCTTTGACTATTGATAAGATTTTATATAATTTGAAAATTATATCATTTGAAGATCCTTCCATGTTCTGTTTAAAAAAAGATCATTCACGTACGAATTTGACTGTATGCTTTGAGCAACTTGCATGTCCTATATTGCTCCTATTTGGATACTCTAACTTAGCTAGAGGTTAGACTAACTCATGACTAACCCTGAACTACCTGTAGCCAAAGAGGTGTTTGGGTGATAGGGCTAGATTCACAATAAATGCACTTGATGGAGAGAGAAAAGTGATTTTTCAGTGGGCCCAATGAGAACTATCTCTAGTTAGCACCTCTTGGGTGGGATATTTTTTTGTGGGTTCGGAGCAACTTGCTCCAATTTAATCCTCATGCTTGGATACTTTAGGGCTATTTGAGCCCCAAATAGCTCAAACTAACTCTAACCCATGGATCCAAACAGGGCCTATGGCCAGCCTCAACACGGAGCAGTTGCGTGCACCGAGAAGCGGTGCTCTCTTGGCCGTCACGCTGCTTCAAAGCCAGCGCCAGTGAGAGGTCGCCTCCGCTCTGGCCGGGTGAAAGTGCAACTATCCCTAGGTGGTTTTGGTAATTCCTAACAACATATAGCTCATTGAGCTAATACTATCCCAAGATAAATATTTTAGGAAAGCCCAATGAATGGCATGGCATGGATGAGAAAAGTGGACCCCTCAAAATGCTTAGGATAAAAAGATTGGCTAAAGCTTCAAGCTCAAGACTCTACATTTTATATTTTAGTGATCCAAGATCACATTGAGTCTATAGGAAAAGCCAATACTATCACGGAGGGATGAGGTGTTGCTTAATGAGGTTCTTGCTCAAAGTGCTTAGTGATATGCTCCAAAACCCTCAATTGCTTTCTCACATCCACATATGACCTAAACCTAAAGTCCAACTCGGCCCCACCGATTCTTTCTATCCGACGCCACCGAGCTCAGATGTCATAGCCACTGCCACAAACCCTAGGCAAATCGGTCTCACTGATAGGGATCTCGGCCTCACCGAGATGGGGTTGTAATCTCTCTATTTACCTTCGTAACATTTCGGTACCACCGAGATGAGCGATCGGTCCCACTGAGATTGCAAAGTAAACTCTCTGTTTCCCTTTCGTAACATTTTGGTCCCACCAAAATGAGTGAACCGGTCCCACCGAGTTTATCTGACCAACTCTCTGGTTAGCTTATTACCAAAATCGGTCCCACCAAGTTTGAGTAATCGGTCTCACCGAGATTATGTTATGCCCTAACCCTAACCATATCGGTCCTACCGAGTTGCATGTCGGTCCCACCGAAAACCCTAACAGTCACTAGGTTTACTGAATCTGTCTAACCGATTTGCTTGATTCGGTCCCACCGAGATTGGTAAATTGTGTGTAACGGTTAGATTTTGTGTGGAGGCTATATATACCCCTCCACCCCCTCTTCATCGTGGAGAGAGCCATCAGAACAAACCTACACTTCCAACTTACCATTTCTGAGAGAGAACCACCTACTCATGTGTTGAGACCAAGATATTCCATTCCTACCATATGAATCTTGATCTCTAGCCTTCCCCAAGTTGCTTTCCACTCAAATCTTCTTTCCACCAAATCCAAATCCTATGAGAGAGAGTTGAATGTTGGGGAGACTATCATTTGAAGCACAAGAGCAAGGAGTTCATCATCAACACACCATTTGTTACTTCTTGGAGAGTGGTGTCTCCTAGATTGGCTAGGTGTCACCTGGGAGCCTCCGACAAGATTGCGGAGTTGAACCAAGGAGTTTGTAAGGGCAAGGAGATCGCCTACTTCGTGAAGATCTACCGCTAGTGAGGCAAGTCCTTCGTGGGCGACGGCCATGGTGGGATAGACAAGGTTGCTTCTTCATGGACCCTTCTTGGGTGGAGCCCTCCATGGACTCGTGCAGCCGTCACCCTTCATGGGTTGAAGTCTCCATCAACGTGGATGTACGATAGCACTACCTATCGGAACCACGGCTCAAAAATCACCGTGTCTCCAAATTGCGTTTGAATTCTCCAAACCCTTCCCTTTATATTCTTGCAAGTTGCATGCTTTATTTTCCGCTGCTCATATACTCTTTGCATCCTTGCTTGAATTGTGTTAAGATTGCTTGACTTGTGCTAAATTTGCTAAAATCCACCAAAGACTAAAATTGGGAAAAGGTTAAGTTTTTATTTGTTCAAGTAGTCTAATCACCCCACCGCTAGACATACTTCAAGATCCCACGAGTGGTATCAGAGCCAGGTTTCCATTTCCTTTGATTTCCATAGCTTTTGGTGGTCATAGCCTTGGTTTCACAACCTAGGAGAGTATGGCGTCTAGCGAGGGAAACTACCACCGTAGAGGTCCTTACTTTGATGGTACTAATTTTGCTAGTTGGAAGCATAACATGAAAATGCATATTCTCAGTCATAACCCCGCCGTTTGGGCTATTGTGTGTATTGGCTTGCAAGGTGAATTCTTTGATGGGAGAGAACCGAACCGTGAAGCTAGCGTAGAAGAGTTGAAGATGCTGCAATACAACGCTCAAGCTTGTGATATCCTCTTCAACGGATTGTGGCCCGAAGAATTCAACAGAATCATCCGTCTTGAGAATGCAAAGGAAATTTGGGATACTTCGATTGATATGCATGAAGGTACCGACTCCGTCAAGGAATCCAAATTGGATGTGCTTCAAAGTCAACTTGACAAGTTCAAGATGAAGGATGGTGAAGGCGTTTGAAATGTACTATAGGCTTGCTCTCATCACAAATGAGATTGCCGGCTTAGGAAGTAAAGAGATGACTGACAAATTCATCATCAAGAAGATCCTAAGAGCCTTGGATGGAAAATATGATACCGTGTGCACATTGATCCAAATGATGCCCAATTACAAGAATCTCAAGCCTACGGAGGGCATTTGAAGAATTGTTGCTCATGAGATGTCACTCAAGGATAAGGAGGAGCTGCACAACAAGTCAAGTGGTGCTTACAAAGCCTCATGTGAAGCTCCCACATCATCAAGTGAGAAAAAAACCTTCAATGAAGAATTGAGCCTAATGGTGAAGAACTTCAACAAATTCTACAAGAGTAGAAGCAAGGAAAGAAGTTCCAAGTCAAGCTCCTACAATGACAAAAGATCCTCCAGTCGAGAGCGAAATTGCTACAACTGTGGAAGACCCAGACACTATTCCAATAAGTGTACGACTCCCTAAAAAAGAAGAGAAGAATCACCTAAGAGGAGAAGTAGAAGGGAAGAATCACTGCCAAGAGAGAGAAGGAGTAGAGATGATCGTTATGAACGAAGAACATCCCGGAGAAGCAAGGATTTAGAAAGGAAGGACAAGTCATTAAGGAGCTTCACAAAGCGAAGACTTCAAGCTCATGTTGGTGAATGGGTATCCGATTCCGACTTTGAACATCACTCCGAGAGAAGCTATCACTCCGACTCTCAACATACTCAAGATGAAGGTGTTGCCGGTCTAGCACTTGTGTCAACCAACTCCCACGACATATTTGATTCACCAAATGAAGGACTTGGAAGATGCTTCATGGCTAAAGGCCCAAAGGTAACACACCCCGAGTATGTTTATTTCAATAGTGATGAAGACGACTTGCTAGGTGATGATGATTTACTTATTGACAACTCTAGTGATGAATACTTTGATGAAACGTCAATTAATCATGCTAATCAAGATAAAACGAATGACGATGATAAGGAGAAAATTGAGCTCCTAACTAAGGAACTAAACACTCTTAAGTTAGCTCATGAAACTATCTTAGAGGATCATCGAGAACTTTTAAGGACTCATGAGAAGTTACGCTTTGAAAAGCTCAACCTTGAGCAAGAGCATGAGTTCTTAAAGGAAATCAGTGATGATCTTCGCAAGAAAAGTTCTTCTTACATTGCCAAGCATTTACTCTTATCTACTTACATGCCTCAAGTCAAGTCTAGTAACAAAAACAAGAAGGATTCTTCCTCTAGTAGTAACAATAATCATGCTAAATCCAATGTTGTTGCTTCTAGTAGTTCTCTTGATTCCACTAATGATTCTCTTAGCCAAGTTACACTTGAGCAAGAAAATAGTTTATTGAAGGGAATTATAGAGAAAGGTGTTTACAAGAGCCTTGATGGGAGTAAGCAATTCGAGGAAATTGTATGCAAGCAACGAAGGCACCGGAAGAACCAAGGTGTTGGTTTTGAACGAAAGTTCAATGCCGATGGAGTTGAGTGGGAAGAAGATCAATACCCCAAGACGAAGTTTGTTCCTCAACAAGAGAAGTATGATCCTACTTCCTTCAAAGGGACACAAGCTCAAGATGATGTCCCACCACAAGACCACAAGCAAAAAGGCAAGGATGATCTTCAAGAGGAGATTGATGCATTTGAAGAAGCTCCCAAGGCCTTGGTCAAGTGGGTTCCCAAGACTACGTCAAGTTCTACTTCATCAAGTACGACTACAACTCCAAGGATTCCCATCAACATGGTGTGGATCCCGAAGAAGAAGAACTAGAGAGTTCTTGAGGGTGACTCCGCCAACATTCTTCACTCACATCATTTTGGCAAAGGACAAGTGCAATCAACTTTCACATCTTGCACTAGTTCAAGGAGTCACAAACCCTCTTGTTGGTAAGACAAGGGACAAGGTAACCTAATGCTTTCATAGACATCATCTTGTGTGTGCATCACTCTACGTCTATGGATATCCTTGTTTGTTCCTTGTGGGACTAACCGGTGTAGGTATTGAAAGTGCAACTCACTCCAAAGGATTGCTCCAAAAGATCTACATCAACATTGGGATTTCACATCTTCAACACCTACATGAAGTCATCATAGACAAAACCCAAGGTTAGTTCATCCCTCTAAGGGGGGATCTCACATCTAGGGGGAGCTTTACTCTAAGAATTGAGCTAAAGCAACTCTAATGGTGTGAACACATCAATGATTTATGTAAAAGTGGTAACCCAACTTGAACTTAAACGATGAGTATGACCTATGATCAAATGTTCTCATTTGACTCCTAAGTCAATATACTCATATATAGATGACCTAGTCATCGCCAATTGATTGATAGATGATAAAATTGGTTGTGCATGCTTTGCCACATATTTCATTTGTCATTTTATTGTGTGAACATGTTGGTTGCATATTTTACTCATTCGAGGACATCCACTTGTAGTTTTGCTTGTTTGGCTTCTTTTTTCTTTTGGCAAAGTGGATGGACAAGAATGCCTAAGAACCTTCTCTAGCTATCTATGCTTTTCTTGTCTCAAACTCTATTCGTGCTACATCACAAAATTTGATCAAGTCAGATTCGAACCACTCTATGCGAGGAGCACTCGGAGTCCCCGATTCGTCATGGACTTAAACTTCCAAAACTTCTTTATGTGGTTCGGTCTGACCGATTCTTCCATTTCGGTCATACCGAGATCACTAAGTCGATCTAGGTTTTCAATCTCGGTGCAACCGATTTAAACATTTCGGTCTCACCGAGTTGCAGTAACTGCCTGCAGTAATGCATCTCGGTGCCACCGAGTTGTTCCACTCGGTCACACCGACAGGGTCGGGCTATATATACCCACGGGCAAAAAATTTGGAAATTTCTCCGAACACTTACGCCCGCGCTCAGCCCGCTCTGCCTCCAGGGTCTCCGGATCGTCCTCCTCGTCGCCAGCCGCCTCCCGCCGCTAGTCTCCGCCGCCGTCAACGGGAATCAACTCCGCCGTTGCCGCCGTAGCGAGTCCATCACAGAGCTAGGGTATGGACTTGATCACTGTGCTATCCCTATCTGATTCCTAGCACATTGTGTTCGCCATGAATCTGACCATGATTGAAACTATCTCATCTAGTCAAAACAATCCGTAGATTAGGTTTGGATTGAAAATTTAGGGTTAGGTTTCCGCCGAAACCATCTCGGACCCACCGAGTTTTAGAGATCGTTTCCACTGATTTGGCCAAGGCCATTGCGCATGTAAATCTCGGTCTGACCGAGAATTGCAAATTGGTGTGACCGAATTCAGAACTTTGTGAAACCCTAGCAGTCTCGGTGCCACCGAACTGTGACTCGGTCTGACCGAGTTCACTAGTTTAGGTTCCTAAATCTGCTTTGGTATCACCGAGTTTACAAATCGGTTGATCCGAAATTCTTTTTGTGGAAAACTAAAACTAAGTTTTTAATTCGATCTTTTGCAAAAACCTCTGTATTTTTGTGATGCTCATCCCCTCTATCTCAACTACAGCTATTCACAGGGTTAACAGTCCATGTTTGCAACATGTCTGATCAGAGTGACAGCCAGAACAGGGAAGAGGAGCAGGTTCCTATGAGTGAGGGCACTAGTCCCTCTAGTTCCTCAGATGATGGCAGTAGGAGCACCCCAAGCAACTTACCCAAAGCTGCCACCAAAAACAGGAAGAAGAAAACTTCAGACTCAGAGGATGAAGACTATGTGGCAGAAGAGGATGAAGCCACATCCAGGAAAGTGCTCAAGAAGGAATATGGCACTGCTGCAGCCACCAAGCCAGGACTGAACAGGAAAGTCCCTGCCAAGAGGACTCCTATGTTGAAAGTCAGAGCATCAACTCAGGAAACTGAGAGATCAGAACGCAAGGAGCCAGAAGTGATTGAAAAGAAGAGGAAGGAAAGGGTCAAGAAGACCATGGCCAGGGTTGTTGGAAAGCCTTCCATGATGGAAGAGGAAGAAGAAGAGGTTGCTGCTCCAGCTCCCAAAGCTCAGAAGCTCATGGGTGATGCCATCAGGTCAGGGGCTGCTTCATCAAAGCCCAAAGAAGCACCTAAGGCTGCTTCCAAGCCCAAGACTGCACCAAAGATAAACACTAGGTACATCCCAACTGTTGAGAAGAACAAGGCACCAGTGCCTGAAGTTGTTACCGAAGAGGAAGAAGATGAAGAGCATGTTCTGAGAAAGTTGAAGCCTAAAATTCCAGATCATAATGATGCTCATCCTGTTGAGAACATGAAGCTGAGAAAGGATGCAGGACTCAGACAGTGGAGGTTGACTGATCCTTATGTAGTCAGGAGGAGAACTGCTGTGGACTACAGGTTCCATACAAAGGTGCAACAGGATTTCTATGAGACAGTGCTACTGGACAAGAAACCAATAGTCTGTGACATGAGATGAGTGGACTGGAAATACAACAAGGAAAATGAAGAACACTATCCTGGTGTGCATGACAGTTTCAAGGGTTGTGGAGTGGATGACTTTGTTGGGTAGAAGCTCACAAAGTGGAATGATGAGCTCATAATGCAATTCTACTCCAGAACACACTTTTATCCAGATGGCAGAATAGTATGGATGTCTGAAGGTACAAGGTACCAGTCTACTGTTGAAGAATGGGCCAACCTGATCAATGCACCAAAGGAGAAAGAGGATGACTTGGATGTCTATGCCAAGAAGAAGATGGATCACAACACTATGGCACACATGTACAAGGAGATCCCAGATGCTGCTGTTGAAACACATAAGTTTGGATCTGTACAGTTCCTTCTGCCAGGACTGCCAACCATCAACTAGATCCTCAGGCACACACTTTTGCCCAAGTCAGGTGATCATAACATGATCAAAGTCCATGCTATAAATCTGCTACACTTGTTTGATGTGCCTCAAAAGTTCAAGATCATGAGCCTCAATGTTGAAACTATCAAGAGGACAACTGCAGACCAGAAGAGAAGTTGTGGGTATGCCCCACAGATCCAGGAGCTGATTAACTCCAAGATGGGCGCTGGCACATATTTGTTGGATAAGGATCACATGCCTATCTATCCAGATTTTGAGGACAACCAAGTGGTTATGAATGAAGATGAACCATCTTCCGTACAAGCACAAGCAAAGAAGGAGAAGGCAAGGACTGAGAAGACTGCCAAGATGCCAACAATTGATGAGGCATCTGAGTACTTCCTGAAGAGCAATCAAGATCAGCTTGGCTACTTGATAGCAACCACTGTAAGGATTGAGAAAGGGTTGGCCGCCCTGACTCAAAACCAGGAGAGCCTGGAGAGGATCATGGAGCAGAAGTTCTATGACTTGGATGTGAAGGTAACTGAGATCCTGTCTGTTGTTGAGCAACTCCAGGATGACATGCAGGAGAGGAAGGGCAAGACAACCACTGAGGCATTTGCTAGAGTGCCTAGAGCTCAGAGATCATCTGCAGTGCCTATGACAGACACAGGAGCAACTTCATCTGCACCTGCTATAGCTTCAGTGCCACCAGCTCCAGCATCTACCCCACCAGCTCCAACTTCATCAACTGATGCCTTCGTACTTGGAGTCATATCTACACCACCACATCAAGATCAAGCCTGAGAGAAGACTTAGTACTATGCATTTTCTAGGAACTTTTTGGTAACTTGTTGCCAAAGAGGGAGAAAATGTATAGATCATAGGCTTCAATTCGTTCTCTCTTGTTTTTTTTGTGTGGTTGAACTTTGTTTGCTTTTGCTTGTTTGAGATACTTTATTACCTGTGTGATACTATGATGATCATGTGTTTGATCATGTGCTACATTAATGCTTGTTGGATGACATTATCCTTTTATACCTATATGATCATTCACTTTGCTTGGTGATGAGTGCATGTATTTTGATTATTATCATTTTGAGCGCTCCACCAAGATGTATGTGACATGGGAGAGTAACTCATGAACCTAACTCTATGTGCATTTTCATTCCAAAGAAGATCTTAAACTAAGCACAAATTTAGGGGGAGCTCTCACATTTCACATACTTCTCAAAGCGACAATGTTTTTCAATCTTATTATCATTTGTCGAAGCTTTGATCTATATGTTGTCATCAATTACCAAAAAGGGGGAGATTGAAAGTGCAACTATCCCTAGGTGGTTTTGGTAATTTCTAACAACATATAGCTCATTGAGCTAATACTATCCCAAGATAAATATTTCAGGAAAGCTCAATGAATGGTATGGCATGGATGAGAAAAGTGGACCCCTCAAAATGCTTAGGATAAAAGGATTGGCTCAAGCTTCAAGCTCAAGACTCTACATTTTATATTTTAGTGATCCAAGATCACATTGAGTCTATAGGAAAAGCCAATACTATCAACGAGGGATGAGGTGTTGCTTAATGAGGTTCTTGCTCAAAGTGCTTAGTGATATGCTCCAAAATCCTCAATTTGTTTCTCACATCCACATATGACCTAAACCTATAGTCCAACTTGGCCCCAACGATTCTTTCTATCGGCGCCACCGAGTTCAGATGTCATAGCCACTGCCACAAACCCTAGGCAAATCAGTATCACCGATAGGGATCTCGGTTTCCCTTCGTAATGTTTCGGTACCACCGAGATGAGCGATCGGTCCCACCGAGATTGCAATGTAAACTCTCTGTTTCCCTTTCGTAACATTTTGGTCCCACCAAAATGAGCGAACCGGTCCCACCGAGTTTAGCTGACCAACTCTCTGGTTAGCTTATTACCAAAATCAGTCCCATCGAGTTTGAGTAATCGGTCTCACCGAGATTACGTTATGCCCTAACCCTAACCATATCGGTCCTACCGAGTTCATGTCGGCCCCACCGAAAACCCTAACGGTCACTAGGTTTACTGAATCGGTCTAACCGAGTTGCTTGACTCGGTCCCACCGAGATTGGTAAATTGTGTGTAACGGTTAGATTTTGTGTGGAGGCTATATATACCCCTCCACCACCTCTTCATTCGTGGAGAGAGCCATCAGAACAAACCTACACTTCCAACTTACCATTTCTGAGAGAGAACCACCTACTCATGTGTTGAGACCAAGATATTCCATTCCTACCATGTGAATCTTGATCTCTAGCCTTCCCCAAGTTGCTTTCCTCTCAAATCTTCTTTCCACCAAATCCAAATCCGGTGAGAGAGAGTTGGGTGTTGGGGAGTGACGGTGTCCTGGACTAGGGGGTACTCACCACGTCGTCTCCCGATCAGTTGGATTGGGCCGAGGACCCCCATGGCCGTATACTCATGGGCCAGTCCGGACAGTTGCCGCATACAAGGAAGAATCAACAAGACTTGGCGATCAAGACAAGGACTCGTCCCCCATCGGCGTATTCGGCTAGGACTCTTGTTATCCTAGGCCTCTGGTGCATTATATAAACCGGGGCCAGGCTAGTCGATAGACAACATATACAACAACAATCATACCATAGGCTAGCTTCTAGGGTTTAGCCTCCTTGATCTCGTGGTAGATCTACTCTTGTAATACCCACATTATCAATATCAATCAAGCAGGACGTAGGGTTTTACCTCCATCAAGAGGGCCCGAACCTGGGTAAAACATCGTGTCCCTTGTCTCCTGTTACCATTGATCCTAAGACGCACTGCTTGGGACCCCTACCTGAGATCCGCCAGTTTTGACACCGATATTGGTGCTTTTATTAAGAGTTCCGCTGTGTGATCGACGAAAGGATCAATGGCTCGACTGCAGGTCAACTGCGACGTCGGCTTCTTCGTCACCAGCTCGACTGGTCACCTTGGCTTGACCGAGGACTGCAGCCTACCTTCGATCGTCATGTTCGGATGAAGGCCTTCATCAACACCAACTCCGATCTCTATCAAGATCATGGAGGAGTCATCCATGGAGCCCGGGGGCTCAACGTCAACATTGCCCTCAGGCGACCGTGCTGTTTTTCTAGACAGCAAACTTGTATCCGCCGCCACCGCCTCCTCGAGTGTTGCTTAAACGATTACTTCAGTGGAATTATGCGGAATTAAGTCTACAACAACCCTGCAAAAATTTCGTCGAGTTCCGATGGAGGAATCTCCGGCGATCTCCGATATATGGGAGCCCTGTTGAATCTGGACGAGAATCTGGACGAGTTTAGGGCGTGGTATCCAGTGTCTAGCTCGGATGTCCTTTGGAGGATCCAACCGTTGATTTGCTGCGGAATTCCCTTATCTACCACCTGCCAAAGATTCAGCTCGATCCGACCGTCCAAACTCCGGGAAACTTCCGATTAGTGCATCACTTTTTTGATATGTTTTCTGCGCGAAAACGAATCCGACCCGAGTTCGTCTTTTTTATGAACGGGATTTCGGACATCCTTTTTGACGGAAGTTTTGTATGGGGTATTGTGTTTGGTTCCCGAACACATCCCACTAAATTTAAGATCTTTTGAACATGATATTCAACATCATGCTGGTATCAAACCAGTCCGGCAATATTGCTCCACGGCTGCCGACCTGCGCTAGACACGTCGTCACTTTGTTGAGCCAAACCTCAACTTCTTCGGATCATCATCTTGGAAAGCCGAACAAGAGTCCGGCATCGCGAAGGATAAATCATCACCAACATCGCCGCCCCACGGATTACACGGAGCGGGCATACCTGCATCGCCGCACGGTCGCTTTATCAAGCCGGCATCAACCGCGTCACGACCTGCATCGGTAGGGCCGCACTATTGCTTCTTCAAGCTGGTGTCCATCACGCTGACCTACTTCGACATCTCGGCTGGACCAGGGGCTTCGCCATCTCTTTATCAAACCTACTCCAGACACTTCGGCGTCACTAGCCGACCAGGCAATGGGTGCGCGGATCGAGTCCCAATTTTGGGAATCACCTTCCTTCGGATTGCTACAACAAATAAACAAGGTGCTATTAATCCTAGTATTTCTTTTTGCTTGTTTGGGTTAATTTTTCCCAAGGAATTATTACTCTGGTTTGTCCATCATATGTACACAGGTCTATCAGATGGTGGTCGCATTATCGACGATCGCATGATGGTTCGGTCAGTTTCCATACATAGTCCGGCGAACGCCGCATCCGGAACTCGAACCGACCTGTGAATCCAGGCTTTGCCACGCCTTTACCGCATCACGCCGACGCCTTGCATCGACATCGACCTCGGCGCCCGGCCATATTTCTTTTATTACTAACTTTGAATAAATTATACATTATGCAATGATTTTTTTAATTATTATTATCACTGTTATCTCCGGTTTGCACTATTTTTTGTGCACAGGAAAATGATCCAGCCGGACTATATCCTTTGGCGTCACCTCGGCTGGACGGGGGGCTTCGTCAACACTTCATTACCCCATGTCGAGGACTTCGGCATCACTCTGCCGTTCTGCATTTACCGAGCTATGTCACCACTTTGGAATGCCGAGCTCTTTGCTCCGCCACCTCGGGACCGGCTTGGGGGACGGAACCTTGTCACGCATCAAGCTCAGACCACATTGTCAATACCGAACACATTAACCAGCTAAGTTGTCTTCATGCTCAAAGTTTTAAATTTCTAACTTGTGTTCGGTTCGACCAAGCATTATACTTTCTCCGGAAAAATTTGCTTATCTTCCTTGTCGAAACTTTGTTCGCACACACTTGACACGCTATCCGCGCCCATTATACCTGGGGGCTTCTTTAACAGAAGCTTATTAATTAGGGCTTTATGCCCAACACATGTGTCACACTTCCGCATGTACCTTTTATTCACCATTATATGCATCGATATGACTTAAGTTTTGGCCAAGCTGGGTTGCCTGGCTCCTGTGCTTACCCCTACGTTCCCGATTGTTCGGCTAGGTGGTAAAGGGAGCACCTCTGTGATTGTTACTGCCGGGTCAGCCGGATGTGTACCTAAGACTGGGTGAAGCCGAAAGCTAGCGTTCTTAAGGGAATACTCGGTCGGTGAACTAAAAGATGATTTCTTACCTATTTATTTACCTGCCCCCAGATGTTTTTCTGCTCTTTTCGCAGTCCGGACATGCACTTTAGGGCATGCCTCCCAGGGAAAGGAACCCCTAACGGAACTATTCTCCCTGGAAGATGTTTCTTACTAACCATGTAATATAACATAACTAGTTGGGCACTTGTCTGATAAAGCACTAATGACCCCTACGCCTGGTCTCCACGCATGCCCCGGTTTTTATAACCGCGAGGGTATTCAGACACACTCCGGACTATTGGGTCCAGAGGTTGAAGCGAAAAGGTCCGCTACGACAAACGATCTACAATCCGGCTAGAAGGCATTCTACATGTCACCTTACATTATATAGTCAACTTTTACCCAAGTCACTTGGGGGCTCTTATGTTTATTTGAGCCATTTCATACTAAGTGTTTCTCTTCCTAGCCGTTGCAAAGTTTTTATTATTTATCACTCCTTTTTTCGAGACAAGTGTGCGGTCACTAGCCGGGGAGTACTCCGCCTTCGGGATAGGAGGTTGAAGCCGTAGGCTGACCCGCTTGAAGTTTTGAGATAGGATGTGTCATGTTAAAGCACGGTAGAAGCACCTTTTTTTCTAAAGTCCAATTTTCGGATTGGCACCGAACACTTGATCTAGTTCAGACATTAATCTTTTGAATAAGTTTTTTGGCTTTTCGAGCCCATGGCACTTTTAAACTATTTGTGTGTTTTCAGCACAAGTCTTGCAGTGCAACGCCGGACACCTTTTGAGATTCGGCAAAAACATTCTCGGATATTGCTATATATGCATCAGTTTCGAATTGTGTCTTCGGTCAATAGTTGGGTTGCCCGGCTCCCGCGCTTGCCTCCTACGTTCCGCTTTGTTCGGCTAGGTGTGCAAAGGGAGAACCACTGTGATTGTGCTTCCAGCTCGCATGGTCAAGCACCTCAGTGGAGAAAGCCGAAAACTGACTGTCACAATAGGTGTAAACTGGGCAGCGATCCGATGACTATATTAAATGACGGGCCATTCATTGGCTGAAGTGTTTCCGGCTTGACCTCGATTGTCGCCGAACACTATCGGGGGCTATTAACTGGCCTCCCAAACTAAATCCTCGATATTTTGCTCTTACATTGGAGCAGAGGCTTCATGATCATGCTTAGCATGACAACCCAAAGAAAGGAACCGATAGCGGGACTATTTTCTCTGGAAGACATTTCTTCTGTTAAACAGTAATATAACATGTCTCTTCGCGTACCTTTGTTTATAAAACCGTATGGCCAGATTGCCTTGTTTGTTGTAAATCTTTGCCCTCATAAAGGCTTTATAAAGTATGACAAACACTCCTCGTCTATTGGCTGAGGAGGTGGAAGCCGATGGTCGGTCAATAAAGTTTTGTACAATGCGGATCCGAGCATTAATGACGTAAAGTACTTGGATACATAGAGTCATTACACATAATTTGTGATTTTACTATGAATATCGATCCTTAATTCGGCCTCCCGTGCCCGCATTAAGGCTCGGGGGCTACTGGGCTTCGGGCTTATCATTTATACAAATATTAAAGGGGCACATCGATCCCCTGATCTGGTATTGCCACCCGACCAGTGTCTCGGGGGCTACTGCATTGTCTGTTTTAGGCAGAAAATTTTAAGTGCAATACAGTTTCCGAGGAGATTTTGATCCTCAGGTTGGTCGGCCGCACCCAACCCGAGTCTCGAGGACTGAGCACGCCGCTTTTTGTGTCCCGAAGTATTCTGCCGAGCTAGGACTTGATCCTCAGACCGATTTTGCAAATCAACCTGAGTCTCAGCGGCTACGGGGATCAGCGGTCTTATGTCATCCTTCATGTGCATCTCGGGTTTTAGACCGATACCCACCATGAGGGCTACTGGCTATATATCTCGTCAGAGAATAAATTGCATCAATAAAAAACATTGACCAAAAAATCAGCCCATGACCGAGGTGCTTAACCACCTCGGAAGCAGTCCGGCATAAAGCTTGGGCGCTAGTGGCTGGCTCCATAGAGAGCACTTCCGGCATTAAGCTCGGCTAAACTCCTTCAAACTTCTTTGAACCAAGGTGATTTACGACACCTCGAATACAGTCCGGCGTTGGAGCTCGGATACAGTCCGGCGTTGGAGCTCGGATACATAGTCCGGCGTTGGAGCTTGGATACCGTCCGGTGTTGGAGCTCGGATACAGTCCGGCGTTGGAGCTCGGATACATAGTCTGGCGTTGGAGCTCAGATACCGTCCGGCGTTGGAGCTCGGATACATAGTCCGGCATTAGAGCTGGGAAGCAGTCCGGCATTGGTGCTCGGCTGCAAAAGATACCTCGAATGCAGTCCGGCATTGGAGCTCGGACGCAAGAGTATGTTGCCGCCCGGGAACAACCTCAAACCCGAGGCATGGCATAAAAGTAACAAGGCATTGATTAAGGCCGTAAACTTAAAGGGGCTCCTCGGATACCCGACGGATAAACTCGTCGAATGCATTTCGGCGATCCTCAAGATTGAAGATGAGAAGATTTGTTGAACCAGTTTTCAAGACCGGCAACCGAAGATGAAGAACAGTTCGGAAGAATCGAGGAGCGTCCCTAACTTGAAGACCGGTTCAGGGGGCTACTGACGGTGTCCAGGACTAGGGGGTACTCACCACGTCGTCTCCTGATCAGTTGGATTGGGCCGAGGACCCACATGGCCGTATACTCATGGGCTAGTCCGGACAGCTGCCGCATACAAGGAAGAATCAACAAGACTTGGCGATCAAGACAAAGACTCCTCCCCCATCGGCGTATTCGGCTAGGACTCTTGTTATCCTAGGCCTCTGGTGCATTATATAAACCGGGGCCAGGCTAGTCGATAGACAACATATACAACAACAATCATACCATCGGCCAGCTTCTAGGGTTTAGCCTCCTTGATCTCGTGGTAGATCTACTCTTGTAATACCCACATTATCAATATCAATCAAGCAGGACGTAGGGTTTTACCTCCATCAAGAGGGCCCGAACCTGGGTAAAACATCGTGTCCCTTGTCTCCTATTACCATTGATCCTAAGACGCACTGCTTGGGACCCCCTACCCGAGATCCACCGGTTTTGACACCGACAGGGAGACTATCATTTGAAGCACAAGAGCAAGGAGTTCATCATCAACACACCATTTGTTACTTCTTGGAGAGTGGTGTCTCCTAGATTGGCTAGGTGTCACTTGGGAGCCTCCGACAAGATTGTGGAGTTGAACCAAGGAGTTTGTAATGGCAAGGAGATCGCCTACTTCGTTAAGATCTACCGCTAGTGAGGCAAGTCCTTCGTGGGCGACGACCATGGTGGGATAGACAAGGTTGCTTCTTCGTGGACCCTTCTTGGGTGGAGCCCTCTATGGACTCGCGCAGCTGTTACCCTTCGTGGGTTGAAGTCTCCATCAATGTGGATGTATGATAGCACCACCTATCAGAACCACGACTCAAAAATCACTGTGTCTCCAAATTGCATTTGAATTCTCCAAACCCTTCCCTGTATATTCTTGCAAGTTGCATGCTTTATTTTCCGCTGCTCATATACTCTTTGCATGCTTGCTTGAATTGTGTTAAGATTGCTTGACTTGTGCTAAATTTGCTAAAATCTGCCAAAGACTAAAATTGGGAAAAGGTTAAGTTTTTATTTGTTCAAGTAGTCTAATCACCCCCCCCCTCTAGACATACTTCAAGATCCCACACCGGGCATTAATGCAGCTACTGTTTGGGTTTGCCACCCGGATTAAATAAATGCGCACCATCACGTGTACCTGCGGGTGCACAAATTGTAACATACGTGTCTGCTTAAGTGAGTGTCACGTAACTGGTGTGTGTGTGTGAGATTCTAAGAGACAGAGTGTGTGTGTGCCACTCTACTCTTCGGACATGTACTCAACCTTTCGCATTGGGATATAAGTATAATGGTATTATACTTTAGCTAGTGATTTACGTGGCCATGTTAACATGGTTGTGTAAAAAAATGTCCCTTCCTGCTCGTGATTTGCGTTATATAATTACAAGCAAGATGCTCGTGCATTGCATGGAACATCAATACGCATTTTTTTACAAAACACCTGTTGTGATTGACCCATGCAGGAGTAATCCCATCTGTAAAAACTAATGATATCTCGAGGATTTTATCGGAAAACTGGTATCTCGAGAATGTCATCAAAAAAATGAAAGATGAGAGATAAGGTGAGGAGTGGAGCGTGGTGGTGAGTGGTGGTCGGAGCGGGCGGAGGCATGGGGATGGATGGCGCCGACAGGCGGCAGTGGCCACCATGCTAGATTGTTCCAGAAACTTCCTTTTTTAGTTGCTCAGCAATGAGGTTGTGGGAGATATGGATGTGGAGAGAGGTGACGGTATATTTTGTAAAATTATCATAGTTTGCTTTCTATCCATCAAGTATAGATCGTACGGTCTATATTAAAAGATGGCAGGCACACCATCATCGCCAACTCTATTTTTTATAAGGGTAGAGATGATAAGTTTGCTAACTACTAAAGTAAAGTGGAATTTGTCCATGTTATACAAGTAAATTAAGGTGATTGTTTATCATACGGGTAAGGTTGGATGAAGGGTGGTAGGAACAAATGCTCCGCCTAGAGCATGTCTGTGTGAGATGGAGTCTTAGTATGTGTGTGTGGGTGGGTGGGTGTGCGGCGTGTATGTGTGTGTGTGTGTGTGTGAGAGAGAGAGAGAGAGAGAGATGGAGTCTTAGTGTGTGTGTGTGTGATGGAGTCTTAGTGTATGTGTGTGTATGTGTGATGG
>NC_041381.1:104424231-104504110 GCF_002162155.2 Triticum dicoccoides | reverse complement strand
TATATGGAAGAGGCCACCAACGATGGGGTGCGAGAGAGAAAAGGCCTGTAGAGAGGGAAGAGAAGGTGTGTGCGCGTGAGAGGAGTCAACATCGAGAGAATGTGTTTGTTCGAGAGACACCGAGGAAGACTACTATATATTGATGGTTCATGTAGGCGGGAATTAAACGAAGGGATGGTCTTATTGGTTTCGAGGATATAGGGGAAGAGTGAGAGGGGGGGGGGGTAGCTAGAAGGAGATTGTTAAGTGTGAGTGTGTGTTTTACCCATCCAGGCGGAAGTTATGTGCACACAAGAAGAGAACGATTTGATGTGGCGTTAGGGTTAAGGGTAATTAACTACGTATGGAGACATAGAGACCTTGAACGTGCATGTGCGAGAGGTATACGTGTATACGTGGGATGTGTGTGTGTGCACGCGCGCATGATCGAGATAAAAGAAAGAAGACATAAGTCATAAGATCAAAGACATGGGAGAGACGGATCGGTATGACAATATGCGTGCGTGTGAGAGTCTAGGGAAGAAAGCCTGACAATTGAGCATGTGTTTTTGTCTTTAAGAGATGGTAGCGTGGGCTGGAGCATGCATCTATGGCGAGCAGAGGGAGTGAGACAGAACGATTGTGCAAAAGATATCAACCTATAAATGCATATGTATGGAGAGACATATATAGTGTGGGTGATAGGAAGCAAGATTGCGTGAGAGAAATAAATGTTGATGGAGAAACTACAAATAGACACAGAGATGGAGATGCTAGCTAGAGGGAAATCTGCTAGTTTGAGTGTTGGAGATGACCGCCGGGTGGTTCAGATGGTGAAGTTATGTGTGTGTGAGGGAAAGATAAAAAGAGGGCACTTGACTGCATGTAGAGAGAAACATATGTAGTGTGCGTGATAGGAAGCAAGAGGTGAGGGCGAGAAAGAAGGTTGATGGAGAAACAGATAAATAGAAAGATAAAGATGCTAGCTAGTGTGCATTAGAGATGGAGTCGAGTGGATCAGAAGGCTGAGTTATGTGTGTGGATGTGAGAGAGGTAGAGAGAGGGTGCATGTGAGTCACATACAAACAAATATCAGAGAGAAATGAGATCCCGGGAGATGGAGTTTTGTGTCTGTGGGAGAGAAAGATATTTCACAACGAGAGTGATAGCTAGAGAAACATATGAGTTAACGCAAGATATCTCTAGGGAGAGAGAGTGTTGGGGATATAACTACTGAGTGTAAACCGCCCAGGAGGGGCCGGTTCACGCTCAACTATACTGAAGCCCATGAAGACTCAGATGATTGCGCTTTACTATGAAGCTTAGAGGCCAGGAGCCCAAAGGCGGATTAGGGCCCATAATGGTAAACCGCCATAGTCATGTAACTTGTATTGTAAGATAAGGAAAGGAGAGACCGAGCCGAATACTTGTATGAGTCGGCCTCGGGACTCTGTAAACCGGCCGGGCGTCAACCCGTGTATATAAGGGGACGACCCGGCGGCAGTTCAGGGACAACAAACGACAACTCGATAGCCAGGCATAGCTTGTTTAGCTCCCTGGTTAGCGAGACCCCAATAATCCCATCACAACTAGACGTAGGCCTTTACCTTCATCGAAGGGGGTGAACTAGTATAAAAACCCTCGTGTCCTTTGTCCGGTTTAACCCCTTTAAGCTAACCCGTCGCGATGGCTCCATGACTAAGTCCATCTATGAGGACATCTGACGTGATATTTCCACGACAGTTGGCGCCCACCGTGGGGCTATCGCACGATGGTTTCGAGTTCTTGAAGGGCAGCTTTGAAGGACTCAAAGGATACGCAGTGGGCCGGATGACCAAGAGTCGTCGCGCCAAACTCTACATCGACGACGCAGGCTGGGGCCCCGAGGCCGGCTCAATCGAGTACGGGTACCGGGTCCCCTTCGGAGGAATTCACATCTTCATCGGCAAGATCGGTGAACCGGGCCCTGAGCCGGACATCTGCACCGACCTCGTCGAAACGGCTCAGCGTGCAAGTCCCGCCCGGATTCAGCCTGCCATGAGGCGTGCGTTCGTGGGATGTGTCCACGAGATTGGATCTGAACCAGTGTCTGAAGATGAGACGGTCGCATACTCCGACGGCGAATCATCCGCTGGTGAAACCGAATCCCTGTACGAAGTTCAGGATGGCGTGTTTTAAGGGTATTCCGATGGCACCAGTATTCCGGAATTCCTTGAACCGCCGAACCACGTTGGAGTTTTCATGGCCGGAACACAACCAACCTTGCAAAACTCTACTGCGGCGGCGTCTGGACCGGTAGCAGGGGCAGGAGGCTCCGGGCGCCGGCCGGCTCAAGTTCTCTCCGGTTTGATGGATGCCTTGGTGACCTTGTTGACCACGGCAGTTACATCAGCGAAGCAGGATCAGCACAATGCGGATGTGGCAAGTCTAAAGGATCAGATAACACAAGCCAAAGAGGACTTAGCGGCTGAGGAAACCAGGATGGCTGAGGAACGGGCTGCTTTAGATGCCAAGGCGCAAAGGATTCAAGCCAAGAATTATCAACTTTTGATGGATCAGAACGCTTCAAATCAAGTATTCAGGAGGAGACATCAATCACGCTTGCCGGCGGATTACAATGCGATGACTCTCTTTGAAACGCCAGGAGCAGGAACTAGCAACCTGACAGCAGTAAACCGGAATACTGAGCCAAGAACCGGAGCACCGGAGCAGCCTTAGGTGATGGGTCCACCTCGGAGCACGGATAACCCGCCGCGGTACACCACACCCCCGCCGGGTCACTTCTCTACCCCTTTGGATAATATGATAGCAGTCGCGTCCCGGTTGGCAGCTATTCCGATAGAGGGTGAATCACCGGCGGCGGTCGAGACATGGCGGGCCAGGGATCTTTTTCAAATAGCTCTGACACAGCAGCAAGCTTACTCGTATAGCCGAGACAGGGTTCACTCCACTCCACGTCCGAGCAAAAGCTATAGCAGGCATATAGATGAACCAGAAGTGTCCAGCAGTGCGCGGCGCCGCATTGTCCCTCAAGGGCCTAATCCGGCGCGTGGTGATGCGAACGCTCAGGATGTGGTGGATAATGGCAGAGCACGAAGGGATGCCGCTTTAGCAGCACAGTATACGGGCCATTATCAACCCGCCCCGGTTCTGCCAGCAGCGTCAGTAGACCCGGGCACCGGGCTTGCTTTCAGTTCTTGGGGAGTGCCGTGTCTTATTCTGGCTCTCCGTAATGTGCGCCTACTTAAGGACTTCAAGGGCCCACATAAAGTACCAAATTACACCGCTGATCAGCCACCCGAGGCGTGGGTGGAAAGTTATGAGATGGCTATGGAGATGCTGGACGTGGATGAAGCGGCTTGTGCAAAGTACTTCACGATGATGTTGGAGGGAACAACCCGTACATGGTTGAAGAATCTACCAGCTAACTCTGTCGAGTCATGGGACCATTTGAAGGCCCGGTTTATAGCCAATTTTAAGGACACATGTAAACAACCTATGTCCATTGTGGATCTTGATGCTTGTGTTCAAGGGGAGAACGAGTCAACAACTCATTGGGTGCGTCGGGTTTCAGAAGTTTTGCATTCTTCAGACCGGATTAACGCTGGCCAAGCAATCATCACGCTGGAACATAATTGCCGGTTTAAGTCACTGAAGATGAAGTTGGGATGGCTCATGTGCCATTGCAATGACATGGGGACCCTTATGGCCGCTTTGGTCAAGTATGCCAATTCTGATAATACCAAGGATACCGATTCTGATGAGGAGAAACCGGAGAAGGGAAAGAAGAACGGCAGTGCAAAGAGACAGCAGCACAACCAAGAAGGCCATGGGAATAACGGTAAGCGTAAATAGATTTAGATTTTGTAGCTGACGCTAATGTGCATCATCGTAAGGGTAAACCGCCCCAGCGTGGCGGCGGAATGAATCTGGAGCGTTTGTTGAATCAGCCCTGCCCAAAGCATGGGACTAAGGAGGTTCCTGCAACGCATCTCTGGTAAGATTGTCACATTATGAAGGAGTTCAAAAACTCTGATCTTTTCCGGTATGATCAGGGTCCATCGGGCGGTTCAGGTCCAAGTTTTCATGGTGGCAGCGGTTCAAACTCTGGATTTTAGAATAATCAGGGCAACCAGAACAACCAAGGTGGTAATAACCAGCAGAATAATCAAGGAAATCAGCAGCAGTCGGGTTACCAGAGTCACCCAAAGCAGTTGAATGGTGGGCAGTATCATGTGTTCACCACTAGTTTGTGTAAGCGTGACCAGAAGCTTCACAAGAGGGCTGTTAATGCTGTTGAACTGGCAGTACCACGTTACCTGCGGTGGTCCGAACAACCTATTGTGTGGAGCAGGGAGGATCATCCGCCCCGGGTTGACAATCCGGGTCACCTGGCTTTGGTGCTGGCGCCTCAGGTGGGAGGTTATAAGTTCACCAAGGTACTCATGGATGGAGGAAGCAGTATCAACATTCTGTATTATGAGACCTTCCGTCGCATGGGGTTGACCGACAAGAGTCTTAAACCGTCCAACACTATTTTCCATGGTGTGGCATTAGGTAAATCGGCATATCCTATTGGTAAGATCGCTTTGGAAGTTGTGTTTGGTGATGAACATGACTCCCGATCTGAGACATTGACCTTTGAAGTGGTGAGGATCCAGAGCCCATACCTCGCACTGTTTGGGCGACCGGCTTATTCAAAGTTCATGGCGAGGCCTTGTTATATTTACTTGCAGCTCAAGATGCCGGGTCATAAAGGGACCATTACGGTTCACGGAAGTCGTAAAATCACTTTGGATTGCAAGGAAGGTGATGCGGCCTATGCTGAGTCAGTTTGTGCTACAGAGGAGTTGAAGTTCTATAAAGATAATGTTGATCCGACATATATGACCCCTCTGAAGAAGCCCACAACTGAGCATGACCCGAACCTGACGTTCAAACCGGCTGATGAGACTAAACTTGTTGACTTTGTTCCTGGCGATTCGTCCAAGTAGTTTAGCATCAGCACAAATCTGGACCCGAAATAGGAAAGCGCGCTCATCGAGTTCATCCGTGAGAACCGGGACATTTTTTGCATGGAAGCCTTCTGACATGCCAGGTGTACCGAGGGAACTCGCTGAGCACACTCTTAATATTGATCCCAAGTTTAAACCGGTCTAGCAATTTCTTTGTCGCTTTAACGAGAAAAGACGCAAGGCAATTGGTGAAGAGGTAGCCCGGCTATTGGCTGCTGGGTTTATCGTTGAAGTGTTTCACCCTGAGTGGTTGGCTAATCCGGTGCTTGTTCTTAAGAAAAATGGCACTTGGCGCATGTGTGTGGATTACACGGATTTGAACTAAGCTTGTCCGGCCGATCCTTTTGCTCTCCCGCGTATTGATTAGATCATTGATGCAAGAGCGGGTTGTGAGCGTTTGAGTTTCTTGGATGCTTATTCATGTTATCATCAGATCAAAATGGCTGTTAAGGACCAGGAGAAGACTGCCTTCATCACTCCCTTTGGAGCCTTTTGCTATGTTTCTATGCCCTTTGGGATCAAGAGTGCCCAGGCAACTTATCAGCGCTGTGTGCAGAATTGTCTTCACACTCAGATTGGGCGAAATGTTCATGCCTATGTTGATGACATTGTGGTAAAGCCCCGGAAGAAGGAGACATTGATAAATGATCTCAAGGAGACCTTTGACAATCTGCGAGTTTACAAGATGATGCTCAATCCGGACAAGTGCGTATTTGGTGTTCCGGCAGGCAAGCTTCTAGGATTTTTGGTGTCCAACAGAGGCATTGAGGCTAATCCGGAGAAGATCAAAGCGATTACATCTTTGGCTAAACCGGCGTGCATCAATGATGTTCAGCGTCTAGCAGGTCGAATTGCAGCCCTAAGCCGGTTTAAAAGCCGTTTGGGAGAGAAGGCGATCCCTCTATATCAGATGTTGAAGAAAACAGACACCTTTGTCTGGAGTGATGCGGCTAATGCGGCGTTTCAAGACTTGAAGCGGCAGTTGGCTGAACCGCCGGTCCTTGCTACTCCGGTTGACAAGGAGCCCTTGTTGTTGTACGTGGCTGCTAATGCCCGTGCTGTCATTGTGGCAATTGTGGTGGAACGCAAGGAGGCTGGTAAGAAGTATCCGGTTCAACGGCCGGTTTACTATATCAGTGAGGTGCTTATTGAGTCAAAGCAGCGATATCCGCATTGGCAGAAGCTGGTATATGGGGTTTTTATGGCAAGTCGAAAGCTTAAACAATACTTTCAAGGCCATCCTATTACAATTGTCAGTTCAGCTCCTTTGGGCGATATAATTTAGAACAGGGAGGCAACTGGCCGGGTTGCAAAGTGGGTGATTGAGCTTGGTCCACATGGTTTGAAGTATGTGCCTCGAACAGCCATTGAGTCTCAGGCACTTGTTGACTTCATCAATGACTGGACCGAGTTACAATCACCAGAAGACAAACCGGATAATACATACTGGACTATTCACTTTGATGGATCCAGGCAATTGGAGGGCTCGGGGGCTGGAGTCGTCCTTACTTCCCCTCGAGGTGTTAAAATCTGTTATTTCCTCCGTTTCATGTTCCCCTATACTAACAATGTAGCTGAGTACGAGGCTCTGCTCCATGGGCTCCGAGTGGCTAAGGAGATGAACTTAAGCCGGGTACGATGCTTTGGAGACTCTGATCTGGTGGCTCGGCAAGTTTCTGGCACTTGGGATTCTAAGGATCCACTCATGGCGGCTTACAGACGCGAGGTGGATATTGTGGCAGGTTATTTCAAAGGGTATCAGGTTGAGCATATCGATCGGCGCAAAAACGAAGCAGCAGACGCTTTAAGCCGGCTTGGATCTCAGCGTAAACCGATACCTCCCAATACCTTTTTAGATATCTTGTATAACCCGTCTGTCAAGTTGCCTACACAGGAGGATTTGGCTGTTCCTGATCCGGAGGCTCAATTGGTGGCCGCTTTACATGTTGTGCCGGATTGGGCGGTTCCATATCTGGCGTATATGAACCAGGGCGAGTTATCAGATGATGAAGTCCTGGCCCGGCAGCTAGTCCGGCGATCCAAGTCCATGGTCATTCACAATGGTGAGTTACACCACTGCAGCGTTTCAGGCGTATTTCAGCGTTGTGTTTCTCCGGAAGAAGGCCAAGAAATCCTACGGGAAATTCATGAAGGGGATTGTGGTCATCATGCCAGTTCAGTGTCCCTGGTTGCTAAAGCTTTTTGTCATGGGTTCTACTGGTTGACAGCTCATGTTGATGCGGAGGATCTGGTAAAGCGGTGCGACGCTTGTCAAAAGTTTTCACGCAGAGCACATGTTCCGGCTCAAGAATTACAGATGATTCCTATTACTTGGTTGTTTGCCACTTGGGGGCTTGATATGGTAGGACCCTTTGAGCGCTCTAAGGATAAGAAGACCCACCTACTGGTGGCGGTTGACAAGTTCACCAAATGGGTTGAAGCGGAGCCTGTCAACAAGTGTGATGCGGCTACGGTGGTTCAATTTCTCAAGAAGATTATTTTCCGCTTTGGCTTTCCACACAGCATTATCACGGATAATGGCACCAACCTTTCTAAAGGTGAGATGGAAAATTTCTGTCAGAGAGAGCACATCCGGCTTGACTTAGCATCTGTGGCGCACCCCCAGCCAATGGTCAAGCAGAGAAAGCTAATCAAGAAATCTTGAAGGGTATCAAACCCCGGCTTATGGTTCCTTTAAAGCGGACACCGGGTTGTTGGGTGGAAGAATTGCCTTCTGTCTTATGGAGCATCAACACCACCCCCAACAGATTGACGGGTTACACACCTTTCTTTATGGTGTACGGGGCAGAAGCGGTCCTCCCAAGTGATATTCGTCATGATTCGCCCCGGGTTGCCAATTATGTTGAAGCGGACAACGAGCAAGCATGCCAAGAGGCGTTGGACCTGTTAGATGAAAAACGGGATATGGCTTTGGCTCGTTTGGCAATTTATCAACAAGACCTGCGGCGTTATCACAGCCGCCGGGTTAAGACAAGAACCTTTCAATAAGGCGACTTGGTGCTCCGGCTCATCCAGGATCAGACCGACATGCACAAGTTATCCCCACCTTGGGAAGGATCCTTTGTGGTCAGCAAGAATCTGCACAACGGATCATACTACCTTATTGACGTTCGAGACAACTCATGCAGCTCTCAGGAGGAGACCCGGCGGCCATGGAACATAGCTCTCCTACGACCTTACTACACTTAAGCCATAGGCTTTTCTTACGTACATATTTCGACAATGTATATATTATGATCAATAAAATAAACCAGCATCCTTGCTATAAGCAGGGCATCTACTGTTTTTTCTCAAATATCCTTTGAGTTATATGGGGGCTTCGGTTGACAAAGCGGAGTACTACCTGTTAAACTAGCTACCATGACACAATACAGCTTGGGAGCTTCACACCCAAGGTGCCAAAAAGAGTCTGGATGCTATGCACAACTCAAACATAGGCACCCAATGAGCAGAGCTCATCAAGTTACTTGGGGGCTCTTTGTGTAAAGTAACAAAGAGTTTGAAAGGACCCTTGTAGCTGGGTATCAACCCATGGCTTGGAAGCCTAGTATATTTACCTAAAACCCTGGGTTAACCTGCCTTCATCAAGTAAGCCACTCCTATCCAGGTAATCCTGGCATGACCCGCCAAACGTTTGACAGTTACTCTCATTGAGACCCTGAACTTGTCAAAGTTAAAACGGTGATTGGTTAGTTGGAGGCCCATCTTAAAAGGCTTTGTCAAATGGTTTAACTCAGTGGCCTGGCAGCCCATGAAAAGCCTCGAATTTGGGCCTGGCAGCCCTTGAAAAGCCTCGACTACACTGTTATATTCGCCCTGTCACCATTTGTTTTCTCTTGATAAATTCTATGATTGAACCGGTATTTTTTGATCCAGTATGGCTTTTTCAGTCATCATATTAACCCGGTGTTTGTTAACCCGGTTTGGTTTTCAACTACAAGTTGATAGACCTTATTATCAAACTAGAGTTTATTAACCCGGCCTGGCTTTGACTAGTTGTCGCCAGTTTTGATCATCTGGTGTTCATCGTAACCCGGCATGACTTATTATACGCCATCAGTACATGGTGGAGTTATACAAATTCAAGATTTGGGTCTTCACCCTTATTATGATCAAAATTGGTAAACCAACTAAGTGATATCACATCATAGGTATGAGTTATTTCATATTTCTTAAAGTTTGATTATCAATCAGGCTTTATCTTGGGCATTGTGACCCGTCTAGCGGTAAACCGCCAGGACAAGCTTTCTATATGCAGGCTTCAGGATTGCATTATTGAAGCATAATCAAACATTGCATTAATCATGGTGGTTCAACAAAACTCGTGCATCAGCACAGCAAATCAAAGGGTTTTAACTATCCTATTACAAGGCGCTTTGAGTCCCAAAATGCTGATTGTTCTTGCACAATAAAGTTTGTCAAAGAAACACAAAATCCGGATCAAGACTCGTTGCCCGGACGACGTAAAGTGGAAGGATCCTCAGGCGCCGGTTCAACCTCCTCCTCTCCACCCAGAGGCTGGAAGTCAAGGGTGGTCCAGTCAATCCGGGTTAGAGCCTGAAAGACAGCTTCTTCACTTATCAGATAGGAGGGGTCAACATCAGGGGCGTAAATGGGCTTACAAATTGGCGGGATAAGGTTTTGCGTCTCTGTCATAGTCGTGTCAACTCGATGGTTCTCTTCTTCATAAAAAGACCAATGAACAGTCAAGTTAGCCTCTGCAGCCAGTTGACTGGACAATGGACACATCTCCTTTGTCAGAGCTTTGAGTGTTTCATTGTCAAATGCTGATCCGTCTGCCTGTTCATCTAGAAATCCCTTGGCGATGTCAACCGGATCCAAGTCAGATATCCATGCTTTGGCCCGGGTTAGTGCCAGTAAAGCACCAGCCCAGCAGACCGTTCACCTCCTCTATCTGAGCCGGTGTCATGGATAATCTTGCTAATGTGTCTTTGATCAATGTTGGTGCCGGTTTGTTATAAGAGACTGCAGAGATAACCCGTTGTGCACCAGTATACTGTTGTTCAATCAGTGTATAAGACGCCTTTAATTTCATTCGCATATCTGTTCCAAGATGAGCAACGCGATGGCCTGCGACGGTTTAAGAAATTCAAGTTAATCTGGCGGAGTGGATAGTACTACAGAGCAGGTGTTCTAAGGTACTTACCAAACATGATAGCCGTCATGGAATTCACTTGATGTTGCAGACCCGTCAGCTCTTCTTCCACCGGTTTAAGGGCTGCTTCAGCATCTTCTGCCCGTTTCAGTAACGCGGCCTTTTCAGACTCCCAGTTGGTGCGCTCAGTTTTGAAGCCCTCTCTAAGTTGCTCCATTTCCTATAAGGTATCTTTGAGATCTTCTTTGGCTTTAGAGGTTTCTTCTTTCTGTAGCTTGAGGATTTCTTGAAGATCGGCGGTTTGGGACTATTTTGGTCTTCATGTCAGCCTACAAAGTCAGATGATACAACAGTTACAAATCTCTTAAAAGTCCCAAGCGCATAATAAGTTATACACTTGGCACTTGGGGGCTAATGTGGCTTGTCTTTTCAAGTGGGTATTTTTCAAAAGTCCCAAGGCTCAATTTAGGTATTAAGCCTGGATCTTGGGGGCTAATGCACATTTGATCAGTCATAAAGGATAGGCAATTCACAAGGACAAACAGTCCCGGTTTGTCTTCAAGAAGACAAACCGGCCCTTGGGAGCTACTACGTTGAAGTGTTTTTTGTATCAAAGTCCCGACTTATCTTTAGTAGATAAACCGGCCCTTGGGGGCTACAATGGAAAAGATACAGGATAGAACAACTTTTAAAGTATTCATACCTCATAACGCTCCTTCATCAGGTTTACCAAACCGGCTTCAAAGTCACGGCTGGTGTACAGGCGGTTTAAATAGCCGGAATGAAGTTCTTCAGCGCTAAGATTGACAAAGTGGGATAAATCCGTCTTCCCCTTCCCCTTGCCCATAGCAGCGAATTCTTCCTTGGCGGTATGTTTGGCCAAGATAACCGGATTACCAGGACTGGTGTGAGCGGTGCCAGTAATTACAACATCATCATCATCATTTCTTGGTGGACTTGGCGGATGGCTAGCACCCCTGGCTGGACTTGGCGGATTAGCAGCCGGGCTTGGTGGATCAGCAGCCGGACTTGGTGGAGGGGTAGTACGAGGGCTTGACGGATCAACATGAGTTGCTGGGTCAGCCTCCGGCGGATTAGCTTCAGTGTTCGCGCCTTGTGGGATAGAATCATCCATAACATCGGTATTTTTACGGGTGTCCTCAGCAACCCTCTCCAGTTCAATTTCACCAATGGGAGTACTGGTTTTAGCCTTCTTGCTCAGACGAGCTTTGGCACTGTGACATCACAACAAAGATTAGCATGGTAAACCGAACTATGAAGGAAAAACATGAAGAGTAATATACTTACCCAGGGACGGTTTTAAGGGGAGGAAGCTGAGTGGTTGATGAACCGCCAGACAAATTGGAAGACGCCTGGTAATTTGGATTAGACGGATTAAGTAGGTATCTGAAGAAACCCTTCAAAGGATAAAGTTTTTCAGGAGAACAATTAACCTCTGGTCGACGTTTCCGATTTGGTGAATCCGGTAAACCGGATGAAGTTATTTGCTGGCCACTGTGCCGGGTTGTGCGATGTTCTTCAGCTTGTTGTGTCTTCAAAGAAAATTTTGGATCCAGATAAGAAAGAGGGTGAGAGTATTTTACTTTCCAAACGGCACGACAAAATCTTTGAACTGGCATAAGATCTGAATCGGAGGAAAGAGAGATTACCTCAACATGGTCTGCACGACTGGCTGCTGCATCATCCTAGGAATAGTCATTGTCAATAAGGTGTATAAAAAGGAACCAAGTGAATCAAGTTCTACCTCTGGATCTGATTCGTCAAAATCTTCTGGCGGATCAGAAGACTCGGTGTTTTTCTTCTTGCCTGCTTTTTTGGTGACCTTGCTCTTTGCACGAGGAGCCCTAGCCGGTTTAGTCCATTTCCAGAAGGAGCTGTTGGCCTGCAAAAATTAAAACAAAGGAGTCTTAGCACATTGTTAAAGCGGAGGCGAATCAATAAGCATTAAATTTGACTTTACTGCTGGCGGTTTGTTGGTGGCGCAAAAAGGGGGCAACCCGACTTGGCTGCATGCGGCGATCGGTTCATCCAACATCTTCTTTACAGATTCAGTAATTGCAATATCTGTCATTGCTATTTCGTGATATCGTTGAGGATATTTGACGTTGCCTGTGTATTCATGCATTAATCCGGGTGGTGACTTAAAGGCAAAATACCCTAGGAGACCCAGCAGTGGACGAGATCAATACGAGTTAAACCGTTGGCCATGAGAGCCCGGAGCTTCGCAAGTTGAGGTGCATAAGTCTTCTGCTCTTGGGCAGTTAAGCGATGAGGCAACGGGTGGCCATTGCTAAGCCCTTCAGGGCGGTAACCCGGCAAAGGATTTTCTCCAGCAGGGGCAGTATTCTGGCAATAAAACCAAGTTTGGTTCCAATCTTTGGGGTGGCTGTGGTGTTTTGCATGAGGAAAGTCAACTTCTTTCCTCTTCTAGATTGATACCCCACCAAGTTCTGTGTTAGGACCATCTGAGAACTCCGTACGGCGGTTTAGATGGAAAAAGTCCTGGAACAGCTCCACAGATGGTTCTTCTTGAAGGTAAACTTCACAGAAGACTTGAAAGTTGCATATATTGGATACAAAATTTGGTCCAATATCTTGTGGATGAAGTTGAAGGCTCGCAAGGACATCCCGGAAGAATTTTGATCCGGGAGGGCTGAATCCCCGGTCTAAGTGTTGCATAAATACAATAACCTCTCCATCTTGAGGTTCGGGAGGGCACTCAGAGCCTGGAACTCGCCAATGCAGGGTCCTTTTTGAGGCTAAAGCGCCAGTGGTGACATATCCGTTGATTTGTGTCTCGGTGATTTTGGACGGAACCCAATTACAAGCAGAGAATTGTTTGGTCATCTTGGAAAGACAAACTATGAAAGACAAAATGAAAGCCGGTTTACGATTGACGGTTTAAGTATACTACTCAGTTTTAAACCGGGAAATTGCTATTCAAGTCAAGTTGGCGGTTTAAGTGAGGGATAATGGTGTATGACAGATTGACTATCAAAGGTTAAACCTCCCTTAGGCAGAAGGGCCAGAGTTGAAAATCTACGAAGTGTTGCAGAAACAGATTTCACAATATGGCAGTATAATTTTGGATCTACCGTGGATAACTAAAGAAAATTTTCCTGAACCCTACAATGGCACTAAGAGGAACAGAGAAGATCCAGACTGTTTGGGGCAGTAAGAAGCCACGGTATGGTGGGCTATCAAAATGAATCTAGCCACAGATCAAAGCTAGTGGACGCATATATACCCTCAGTAAAAGGACTAAAGAGAAGGGCGCAGAAGAACTGAGGAACGGCGACGAACATGGATGAACTCGAGAACCCTAATGGAGATCTAGGGTTACAAGAAAGTGAACTTACCAGGGCCACTCAGCGGCAGAGGAACGCGATAGGGTTTTCTGGTGCGAACAGGGTGATGCAGCGGCCTTGGTCGGTGCAGATTCGAAGGTCGATGGCGGCAGCGGCGCTGAGGTCCTTCGGGTCGCGAGGAGGAAGATGAGAAGAAAGGGGAGAAAAATGAAAAGGCATGTCGGGCTTATTTATAATAAGGCAGAAGATAAGTGACAGGCGCGAGATTCGAGGAGTCCAAAATGGCAAGGGGCGCAGCTGTCGCCTCGATTTCTGGGATGGCATTTAATGAAGGGAATCTTTTTATTTGTTTTTACAGAGATGACGTTATGATGATCCATTGTTGTGTCCAGAGGATGACGTCACGGCGGTTTAACAAGGTTTATACAGGTAGGACATCATGGCGGTTTAAGAGAAATGAAGGAAGATGTTCACAGGATTTTTCTAAGCACTAAAGATTGACATGAACAGGTTCAAATCAATCTGGGGCCTAATGTTGGGGATATAACTACTGAGTGTAAACCGCCCAGGAGGGGCCGGTTCATGCTCAACTATACTGAAGCCCACGAAGACTCGGATGATGGCGCTTTACTATGAAGCTTAGAGGCCCGGAGCCCGAAGGTGGATTAGGGCCCATAATGGTAAACCGCCATAGTCATGTAACTTGTATTGTCAGATAAGGAAAGGAGAGACCGAGCCGAATACTTGTATGAGTCGGCCTCGAGACTCTGTAAACCGGCCGGGCGTCAACCCGTGTATTTAAGGGGACGACCCGGCGGCGGTTCAGGGACAACAAACGACTACTCGATAGCCAGGCATAGCTTCTTTAGCTCCCTGGTTAGCGAGACCCAATAATCCCATCACAACTCGACGTAGGCCTTTACCTTCATCGAAGGGGCCGAACTAGTATAAAAACCCTCATGTCCTTTGTCCGGTTTAACCCCTTTAAGCTAACCCGTCGCGATGGCTCCACGACTAAGTCCTTCTATGAGGACATCTGATGTGATATTTCCACGACAGAGAGTGAGTGTGAGCGACATACAAGAGAACAATGGAGAAATATGAGACCCTGGGAGACAGAGTTTGTGTTTGTGTTTGTGTGCGAGAAAGAGATATTTAAAAGAAAGAGTCATAGGTTCTCATACCTAAGGAGAGAAAGACATCTATGTGTGAGAGGGGGTGTGCGTGTGGCACACAAGGGGATAGTAGAGAGAAATGAGACCCCGGGAGACAAAGTTTTGTGTGTGTGAGAGAAAGAGATTCCACGTGGAGAATCATAGTTAGAGACAAATAGTAGGGAGTGAGATATACTTATAGAGATAGAGTGATGAAGGTCGAGGGAGAGAGTACCGTTAGTGTGTTACGAAGATAAAAGATCATTGTCGGCATATAGGTAGCACGAGAGATACCCGAGAGACGATGAACGCGTATAGGTCTAGAGAGAGACTCCTATATAAGCATGAGTGATAGCTATATGAGAGGAATATCTAGATTAAAGGGGATTCAAATATTTAAACTGGAGATCACGACATCGATAATATCATAACGCAAATTGGTGTATCAAACATGCATATTCATTTGAATTTGGGGACACGTGTAATGTTATATAGTTTATCAATATTAGTGATTCATAGATTCTTTAACTAGAAACAATGCATGGTTTATATGCAATTAATTTCTAAATAGGATTACACTATATGTTGCGTGTGTGAAACACAGTATACATGTTTGAGAAGTAAAAAAACCCGCATGAAACACACATTAATTGGAGATAGTTAGCGAGGAATGCATACATTGGATTTCAACATAAAGTGGTTTCAAATATTTGAAAATCCAAATTGATGGATACAACTTTATGAATCTGAGATCATGCCATTTGTAAACCATATTTATGTATAAAGGGTGTTGTGCTTTTGAAAGTATATATAAATAATGATGTATATAGAATTTTATTCCAATCAAAAATGGATCATGCCCCAAAAAAATTAGAATACAAACGAGATTCGAATTGAGTTGGCACGGTAAACGTGCAATCTGCAAAATTTGAACGAAGCGGGGAAAGTCGCAGTAACCGCCCGAAACAAAGATCTGCGAGATGGAAATTACTACTACCTATCCCTGCCACGCAAAGCCTCTCACCCGGACTTGACATAACCACCTCTCATCTGGATTCATACATGGTGTGCGCCCAAACACAGTGTCTCCTCGGCCGAAATCGACCCCCTCCCTGATTCATACACTGTGGGCGCCAAAACCAAACTCTCGTAGGCAAATATTCAGTGTATGCGAGATTACCGTCCTATCCCCAACCGACTAATATTGCTGTGATGTAGGAAATGTGAAACGGGGGCTAAGTTTGTAAATTTCCTCGCATTTGAGACAAGCGCACCCTCAAGACATGGTCCCCCCTTCCTCTCTACCTCCACTTCCCCATTCGTACTCCGTGGGCGTCCTCCTCCACCATGCCGGAGCTGATACCCCAATGCCGCTATCCATTACAAGAGATCGACCACTCTCATCCACGGCTTCGGACCGGGATCCTTGCATCCCATCCTCTCGCTTCATCCCCGCCGTCCTCCACCTTGTCGGTGCCGCTCCTACGACCGTCTCATCCACCGTGCCCGCCGCCACCGTCTACTCTCCTAGATCTGCTTCCACGCTGCCGATAGCCATCGCTACCGCAGCACCGTCAAATTCTCAGCAGATGCATACACGGCGCCGCACCAGATGCGGTACTCTGCCATATCTGCTCAACTTATTTATCGCAGCAGGAAAATAGATCGCCACTACTTTACTCTGATTTCTTGTCCATCACTTACTTTCTAGTTGAAAGCAAACATTGGGTGCGAACTTGCCTTTGTCCAGCTTGCACCTTCAGATCCGCCATGGGACGCTCAACACTATACTCCCAATGCTTATGGTTTTCCCCTTTTATATTCCACACTAGTTAAATCACAGTAGACTAAATTTCAAAATTGGGTCAGTCGATTTATTAGACCTTGCCGGAGTTCGCCGGTGCGAAGTAAGGGGCTCGAGTGGGGACGGTGGTTGTGGGGGATGGTGGTGGGGCCTCGCCGAACAAAGAAAACTTGACGCGGGTGGGGACGGTGGTTGTGGGGGGCGGTGGTGGGGCCTCGCCGAATGAAGAAAATTCGACGCGGGTGGGGCGGGGGTGGGGGTGCGGGTGGCGGAGGAACACATGCGGTGGGGGTCGGTGGTCCGGCCGACGGCCCGTGCGGTGTTCTGTATGGGAAGAATCAGAGACGAGGATGAAGAAGGGTTAGGAGACATAGGATCTTCATCCAACCGCCTGAAATGGTCGACTGACCCAAATGACAAACATCACGTGACTTGCATGCAAACATGCCTTTATATTCAGTACCATCATCGTACCTGCTTAGCACTGGTCCTGAATCCATCAAGCTAAACAACGTGCCACTCATAATTCCAAACTTGTTGCTCAAATACGAATCGGATATGATGCTGATATTACTAAAATAGATAACTTTTAATTGGTTAGCTAATGTTCCTACTTTACTTTCGAAAAGCACGTGCACCACATATAGAGAGACAGCAGGGAGTTGCATTCTTAATGCGGTCTGGTTCATCATGTGTGGGCACTGCGCAACGAACAATTTATTATCCAAAATCTGCTTGCTCTTCTTTAGCATGTTCCTCTTCCGTTCTTCGTTAATAAGTACTCTCTCCATTCCTAAATACAAGACTTTGTATAGATTCCACCATGGACTACATATGGAGCAACGTGAGTGAATCTACACTCTAAAATGTATCTGGATACATCTGTATGTGATCCATAGTGGAAATCTCTACAAAGACTTATATTTTGGAACAGAGGGAGTATGATAGTAGTACAATACGTTCCTTGTAGTGAAGATGAGCAGGGACATTTGCAGTGTAGAGGTCTATACGGTCGGTTGTGATGAACTCTTTGAACTCTTCGGACCTCTTTGATTCGTAGGATTTTGTAAACATAGGAATAGGATTTGTAGTGCCTTGCCCACTTGAATCCTATAAGAATAGCAAGGAAATGCAGGGAGTTGTGTCTCCTTTGAGAGTTACACTGATA
This sequence comes from Triticum dicoccoides, assembly GCF_002162155.2. NCBI lineage: Eukaryota > Viridiplantae > Streptophyta > Magnoliopsida > Poales > Poaceae > Triticum > Triticum dicoccoides. The sequence continues at coordinate 104,486,524 of NC_041381.1, read as the reverse complement.
TTAATAGCACCGCACCTTCAGTTGAAGAGAGATGGTATCCGAAGCCTTTCTAGCCGTACCAGCAATACTACCACATATATTCCAACAAATTCCACTTTGCTGATTTTACTCTGATGCTTAAGGTTTTCCCGTTATATCTACACTATGATCTGTGTAGCTGCTTTGTGTCACACTAGCAGCAGTCCACTCTTGAAGCTAAACACTGCAATGACTTACAAAATTGGCACCAAGGTATTGAGTGCCATTCTGGATGCAATGAAACTCATACGCTCCCCACCTGTTGACTCTTGTTCAGAATATGATCCTAACGACTCTTGTTCAAAATTGCCACATATAGAGAGACATCATGGAATTGCATTTCTTTAGGTGCTTTGATTCATCATGAGTGGCAACCAACATTGTATGCAATGAAGCCGAACCTCAAGAATATGCTTCCTCTTCTGTTCTTTAACATGTTCCTCTTTTGTTATTCTGTATTTAGTACGTACAGTATGTTCCTTGTCAGGAAGGGGAGCAGTGACATTTGCAGTCAACAGCTGATAGAGTTGGCATGTACATGATCGATAGGCTTTCAATTACTAGCAGCAATACAACACCATATTTTCAAGCCAGTTCCACTTTCTCGATTTATATATCGTGGTTATGGTGTACCCCTTTTATGTACACTATGATCTGCCTAGTTGTTGTTTGTTCTTGTTATCATGGTTTGGCAATAAACTCTCTATACAGTATATTATGAACCTATCATCTGCCAACTATCCTTACTTTTGGAGCCTATTTTTTGTGTACTTGTGCCAGATTATATTAATTCACACACCATATTACAGCACACATGAGCTCTCTCATCAGAATATCCTCTGCATTACAAAGATAATCTCACTACTATTTATGTTTTCATGGTTCTCAGATATTATACGTAATTATAGTGAATATCATAATCTGCGCATCAGAAGAATATTGTGGAACACTGCAATGACTTGCAAAATTGGCACGAAGGCATTGAGTGCCATTCTCGATGCAATGAAACTCATACGCTCCCCACATGTAGATTCTTGTTCACAATATGATCCTGATGACTATTCTAACCTCGAGGAGTCAAAGGCAGATGGCCTGTCCTGTTCACCCATCAAGGTGCATGTTCTAATTTGGCAAGGTTTTATTGATTGCGCGTATCTTGCATATGTTGTCTTGCATTTCTTCTACTTTGTTGCACCACCATCTGCTTAGTTTACTCATCATATATGTCAAGATGACATGCCCATCAATTATCAATACATATCCCATATGTCATCATACCATGTTTTTTCACTCAAATGTTGTTCTTGTGCATCAGACATCAAAAAGGAAGAGGGTGATTTCCGAACCTAAAGGAGCACCAGGAAAGTCCTTGAAAAACGTGGTTGTGCCGGAGAAATCAGACAACACCCCACTTATATTGGCTGTACAACCAGTGACACAAAACGCAGGACCGACTCCAGCAGACTGTACCCATACTTCACTGGCCACACCACTAGCCCCACCACACAGTTCCTGCACTCCAGCAAAAGGTATGCCGATTTCAGTTGCCATAGCACCAGCTGTACCACAGAAAAAACCCACTCCAGCAAAAAGTACAGCAAGTCCACCAGCCAAAGATCTATCCCAACTGCAGAGATGGCCAATTCCTGCAGATTGGAACCCCATTCTAGTTATTATTTTTTAAAAGACAATGCTTTGAATGTTGTTAGGGACTACGTGCATATATTCCTACCATGGGAAGATTATAGTGAAGACAAACACCATTTTTCACATCTTCCTGTCCCACTTACGTGTAAGTGCTATTATTCATGGTGATTATTTTCCTATTTTCTGCTCATTGAACACATCAATGATTTACATTACATTGCTGTAAGTAGGCGAGGGTCAACCTGAATAGTCATGACAAGCAAAGCTTGCTTGCGGTTTTCAAGGAAGCATTGCAGCAGTATCGGTGTTACCTGAGGAAATCACACTTTGATGGCAAGTCTATAAATGAATTTCCTGTGAAGTCTGCTATGCTAAATTCAGAAGACATTGAATGGAAAAACCTTGTTATGCACTGGTCTCGTTCCCAGGATGAGGTACTGTCTATGATATCGCATGAAAATCTGAACTTCTACTTTTCCGCATGTGCCTTACGGATCTTTTTTGCAGGAAATCTGCTCAAGAAGAATTCCGGTTTGAAAAGAATGACATGATATCGCAAATATGTTGCCTGCTGCTTTGCTCTTGTTAGTATCTGTTGTCCTGTATCACTGTACTTGCATACACACCTGGTTCATTATGTGACAGCAGTATGCATGATAGCTTGATTATCAATTGTTCGCTCCAAATTATCTTATCTGTATGAATGGTTACATTAGTGTAGAATATATCCAATGCCAATGAAATTTTTTAGCTCTACATTGTTCTTGTAAGTATCTGCTGTCCTTTATCAGTGTACTTACATTGACATGTAGTTGTTCATGTACCATCACTCTACAGCTTATTTTCCTTTGCCCTCCATTTTCTACACATCAAGTCTATATTTACTCTTACCATAAGGTTGGATAACACTGATGGTACTGAAGAAGTTTACCTCTGCATTGCTCTCGGATGTACCTTTTTCCTGTAACACTGTACTTACATTTATAGCTACTTGGTTATGTAGCATCACTCTTCATCTTATCTTAAATATTCTCCATTTTTTCTTATATTATCACATCTATATTTACTCTTAACAAAATGGAGAATAAAGGCAATGCTTAGGAAGAAGATTCTGTGGTAAACTTCTTGAATTCCCCCCCCCCATCCGCATGGACAAAGGATTTATAGAGCCTGTCTTCACCAATAATGTAAGTTTGTCCTTCTGAAGCCTTCACACTTTGTTGTGTATATTTGGTTAGGCATGACTGCAACAGCTGCTTATTTTTGGTGTTTACATCAAATTGCATGTTTAAAGTTTATTATGTACTTCATAAACAAAAGTTTGTCCTTCTCAATTTAAGTTTTCAGTTGTACAGCCAAGTTCCTTCTTCATACCATGTAAATTAAACTATACAGAGCAAGTGATCTTCTTTTACACTGCATGTATGCTTCTGTTCTTGATCCGTGATCAAGTGGTGTGGTGAACCTACCCACTACAGCACAATGTCATATTCTGCAATGTCTTAACTAAGAACAATGTCATATCATTCTACTATTATTTAAACCGTCTCTTTATTTGCCAATCTCAAATGGGATAAATTGATAGCACACTAACGATTGATACTTATGAGTTCTTGATTTGTAATCCAGTGGTGTCGTGAAGCTGCCAACTCCTCACAATGTCATTCCCTGCCATGTCTTGACCTGAAAAATACCATATTGTGTTAATGCTATTTTAAACTATGTCACTTTATTCGTTAGTAAGAAATGTGATGAATTGTCAGCACTGATACTTATATGTGCAAAATCTGTCATCTGTTTGCTTGTTTATCTTTAATAGTGAGGAGGATATAAGTGTCAAACAAGCGCAGTCTCATCAGCTTGCTCAGCTTCTTGCGCTGCAGCTCCCCAGCAGGGCTAACCTTTCTTGAACTCTATTGAAGTGCTCTCAATTTTGTATATTATTTTGTCGGCGTGTTTATTTGCACTGGTGGCGATCTTTGATGCCCAGTGTATGTAATCTGCTGTCTGCTTGTGCTTTATTATCATATTGGCGAACTTTGATGCCTAGTGGATGTAATATGTCGTAATTTCTTTATTGTATAGTCTAGGTTTTTTCTTATTCATGATGCTGCAGTTATTTTACTATATATATATATATATCCTGTATTCGTAGTAAACCGGCCAAACCGTAAAATTACGGTACATAATCGGGCCGTTATGCAAATCACTATGTATGATCCGCATCATGGGCCCCGTCATCTTGGTCCGTTAAAAGACCTAAATGCAAACTGGCCCACTAGTAGATTCGGGCCTTTAATAGGCTGAGTAAACCGCAGGCCCTATTTTCGCAAGAAAAGTCAATGGGCTTTTAGGAGGCTAAAAAGTAGGTTGGGCCTGAAACATGCCGAACAACTCACGGGCCGACAACAGGCCAAAATAGACCCCAACCCATGATTGTGCTAATCAAATCACAGACTTGTAACAGGCCAAAATTGCCTCAGTCCTTGTTTGGCCCAATCAGATCATCGGCTGTGAGCAGGCCAGATGCAAACCGGGTCATAGTTAGGCCCAACTATATGACAGGCTTTTAACAGGCTGAAATAAATATAGGGCCAAAATGTTAAACATGCCTTTAACAGGACAAAACTAATATCAGGACGAATTACTAAATGGGCCTTTATCAAGTGGGCCCAAAAGCATAGCGTCCAGTTGATGGGCCGAATCTCATATGGGCCATAATTTAGCCCAAAGCCACTTAAAGGGTCAGACCTGATCTGGGCCGTAATTTGGCCTAGAACGTGGTAGGCTTTTAACGAGCCGGATCTCATATGGGCCTTTATTAGGCTCGGAACATGGCAGGCTGTTATTGGACTGGATCTAATATGGGCCAGCATTTGGCCCAAAACATGGCAGCCTGTTAATGGCCCAGCATACTAGTGTCGTCAAAATCTTGTGGGCCTTCAGCTGGGCCGACACATTATGGCTGACGAAATCTCATGGGCCTTTAGCTGGGCCGGCCCATTATGGTTTACAAAATCTTGTGGCCCTTTAGCTAGGCTAGCCCATTATTGTCCGCAAAATCTCGTGGGCATTTAGCTGGGCCGGCCCATTATGGCCCGCAAAATCTTGTGGGCCTTTAGCTGGGCCGACCCATTATGGTCCGCAAAATCTCGTGGGCCTTTATCTGGGCCGACCCATTATGGACCGTAAAATCTTGAGGGCATTTGGTTGGGCCGGTCCATCTAAACATTATGGGCCAGTTTTGGTCCGGTCCACGTGTCAACATATCATAGGCGCATCTCGCCCATTGGATGAGTGACACCTGTGCCAACGCGGAGCTGACACGTGTTTCCTCCAGCCAATGATGATTTTACACGTGGAAAATCCCCATTGGTCCGGGCTATTAACGGGTTATCGGATCCAAAACCGGACCCAATAGCTTAACGGCGTTCCGTTACGGTAGATGCCACGTGTCAGTCACCCTTGACGAAAGCACTTCTGTGACGCGTGATTTATCTTCATGGAAGTAGACACTTCCGTGACGATAATTTTGGTAATGTCATGGAACACCTCTACGACAACACATGTATGACTATCTTGATTCTGTCATAAAATCGTCATGGATGTACATGCATGACAGAAAACGTGACCTACTATGACAAACACGTATCATCACGGAAGTGTATTCTTTTGTAGTGAACATTGCCTCGTCGTTGGATCATATATTCGGCTCAGCAGGCGCATGTTGCACTACATCTAGAGTTTGATGGACGTGATGTTCAAAAGGTGTGTCCATTCCTAGTGTTGTTGGATGGCGCGAGGATGGCAAACTTGAGCTCTAGTGGTAATTCCCAATTTTGTGGTTCTAGTTTGCTTGCTTCTCAAGGCGATGGAGATAGTCTTAGGAGTGAGAAGTCCCACCCAAAATTTTGTTGGTACCACTCCCACATCTTGTCATTGGCGTCAGAGGGGGTACTCCTCCAGTGGGAGGAGATCGACTAGGTTACTCCATGAGGCATGTGTGGTGTGGTGGTGGTGATGTCGTGTTGGAGCTCATGCCTCTCATCTGTAGATGTGTCATCAACATTCCAACAACCTGGATCGTTGCATCCTAGTGCAGCTCGTGGCATCACCCATTTATTTCATCCAAGAGTGGAGACTCCTCTCATAAATTGGATGACTACCAGTTGAGCCCGCTCCTTGATTTTGGGCTTGTGTTGGTGCATGATCACAAGGAGTTACGAGAGAGATTCTCTTTGCGGTTATCTCTCGTGGACACCATGGTGGATCAAGTGAAAGATCCCGCCCTCAAGACTAAAGATGCTCACTGGAACACTGCTTTTCATGTCCAGGGTAAAAATTCGTGATCTAACATTCCATGATCGAACCCAATAGTGAAAAACTTATGTTATTATCTTGTTGAATGTGTTATCTTTATGTGATATCTAGTCTTGATTGGTTGGACCTGCCATTCGGTATGAATAAAACCTTTGTCATTCTTGTCTTTGATAACACCTGACTACGGGAGGTGCAAGCACAATTTCCTTCTCAGAAAATGTTGTTTTTGAAGCCAATTTATTTCTTTAAAATGTTGTTTGGAAGAAGGCGATTTCGTTACAGATGATTATTTCATATCTTATGATGATAACATCATTGTTATCTGGTGATATTTTTAACCAGTTAGGGCATCTATAGCCGGACTTTGCAAATCCGGCCCCTCAAATGTCCGCGGACACGACCGGGCGCGTTCGCGGATAGTGACCGGTCACGCCTTAAATCAACAAGTTTGCATCCACTCTCTCATATTTCATCCCCTATATCCATACAAAGCATGCAAACAAATCCTACGTACTACCTGATACGTCTCCAACGTATCTATAATTTTTGATTGTTCTATGCTATTGTATTATCTGTTTTGGATGTTTGATACGTACTTATATGCTATTTAATATTATTTTTAGACTAACCTATTAACCAAGAGCCTAGTGCCAGTTTATGTTTTTTGCCTATTTTAGAGTATCCCAGAAAAGGAATACCAAACGGAGTCCAAACGGAATGAAACTTTCGCGATGATATTTCTTGGACCAGAAGGAAATCAGAAGACCTGGAGATGAAGTCAGAGATGCAACAAGGCGTCCACGAGGCAAGAGGGCGCGCCCCCTACCTCGTGGGCCCCTCGTGGGTCTCCTGACCTAGCTCCTTCGCCTATATATACTCTTATACCCTGAAAACATCCAGGGGAGCCACGAAACCACTTTTCCACCACCGCAACCTTCTGTACCCATGAGATCCCATCTAGGGACCTTTTCCAGCGTCTTGCCGGAGGGGGATTCGGTCAGGGAGGGCTTGTTCATCAACATCATTGCCTCACCAATGATGCGTGAGTAGTTTACCACAGACCTACAGGTCCATAGCTAGTAGCTAGATGTACTCTTCTCTCTCTTTGATTCTCAATACCATATTCTCCTCGATGTTCTTGGAGATCTATTCGATGTAATATTCTTTTGCAATGTGTTTGCCGAGATCCGTTGAATTGTGGATTTATGATCAGATTATCTATGAATATTATTTGGTTCTTCTCTGAACTCCTATATGCATGATTTGATATCTTTGCAAGTCTCTTCGAATTATCGGTTTATTTTGGCCTACTAGATTGATCTTTCTTGCAATGGGGGAAGTGCTTAGCTTTGGGTTCAATCTTGCGGTGTCCTTTCCTAGTGACAGTAGGGTCAACAAGGCACATATTGTATTGTTGCCATCGAGGATGAAAAGATGGGATTTTCATTATATTGCTTGAGTTAATTCCTCTACATCATGTCATCTTTCTTAATTCTTTATGAACTTAATACTCTAGATTCACGCAATAGTCGGTCGATGTGTGGAGTAATAGTAGTAGATGTAGAATTGTTTCGGTCTACTTGACACGGACGTGATGCCTATGTTCATGATCATTGCCTTAGATATCGTCATAACTTTGCGCTATTCTATCAATTACTCGGCAGTAATTTGTTCACCCACCGTAATATTTGCTATCTTGAGGGAAGCCACTAGTGAAACCTATGTCCCCCGGGTCTCTTTTCCATTATATTGAATCTCGTTTACATCATACTAGTTTCCGATCCACTATTTTGCAATCTTTACTTTCCGTTCTATAAACCAAAAATACCAAAAATATTTACTTTACTATTTATCTATCTCCATCAGATCTCGCTTTTGCAAGTAACTGTGAAGGGATTGACAACCCCTTTATCGTGTTGGGTGCAAGTTGTTGATTGTTTGTGCAGGTATTCGGTGACTTGTGCGTTGTCTCCTACTAGATTGATACCTTGGTTCTCAAAACTGAGGGAAATACTTACGCTACTTTGCTGCATCACCCTTTCCTCTTCAAAGGAAAACCAACGCAAGCTCAAGAGATAGCACTACCCTAGCTAGTCTTCGTCATTGGAGATATCCATTATGACGGTGTCGGGCGCCGGCTAGGTAGGAGGCCTCTGGCTAATCCTCCTCCTTCTCGACCTCATCCATGTACGCTAGCATCTCCGCCTCCTCCGCAGCCTATTGCAACTCCACCTTCTGCCGGTGAGGCCATCTGTCCTCCACAGCCGACTCCGACCAGAGGGAATCGAGGATTGCCTGCTGCTTTGCCTGCAGATTTGCATCCCTAGCATTCCCCACATTCTCCTCCTCCTCCAACTCCTCCGGATCCACTGCATCCGGAGGTAGCCCCGTGGCGATCCGGGCTTCCCACCTAGTCCAAATCTACTCAAGGAGCTAGAGCCGGCGCTCTGGCGTTAGAAATGGCTCGCTCCTCACCCGTCGCCGTGGAGGCATGGCTGAGGGAGTCCTGGACTAGGGGTTCCTCGGGCGTCCGGACTATGTGATATGGGCCGGACTAATGGGCCATGAAGATATGAGATCAAAGACCTTCCCCCGTGTCCGGATGGGACTCTCCTTGGCGTGGATGGCAAGCTTGGCATTCCGATCATGCATCTTCCTTTCTCTGTAAACTGACTCTGTACAACCCTAGGTCCCTCTGGTGTCTATATAAACCGGAGGGTTTAGTCCATGGGGGGCATCGCAATCTTAAAGGCTAGACATCTAGGCTTTAGCCATTATGATCTCGAGGTAGATCAACTCTTGTAGCCCCTATACTCATCAAAGCCAATCAAGCAGGAAATAGGGTATTACCTCCATCAAGAGGGACCGAACCTGGGTAAACATCGTGTCCCCTGCCTCTTGTTACCTTCGATCCTTAGAAGCACAGTTCGGGACCCCTACCCGAGATCTGCCAGTTTTGACACCGACATTGGTGCTTTCATTGAGAGTTCCATTGTGTCATCGCTAGAAGGCTCGATGGCTCCATCGATCATCTACAACAATACCACCTTGAGGGTGACTTTTCTCCCTGACGAAATTTTTGTATTCGGCAGCTTCGCACTGCGTGCCAACTCGATTGGCCATCTGGAGCAGATCGGCAGTTACGCCCCTGGTCATCAGATCATCTTTGGAAATCTAAACTATGTCGCTGATATCCAAGGAGACTTGATCTTCCAAGGATTCGCGGCCCCGACCATAGCTCTAGCCTTAGATCCGGAATACATCATCAGGTCCGAATACGGGAGTTTAGAGCCCGCTGGACTCTCCGCAGCCATAGAGATTAACACCGGAGAGACGGAGGGGATCGTTTCACCGGCAGGCCTGGAGTCACGCCAGGCTCCCTTTATTAACATGAAGCCGGACTCACCCCCGAACACCAGCTCCGAACTCTTGAGGTCTGTGTTATGCGAGCTCGGCCAAGGAACTTCTATCCCGCCCAACTCCACGGACTCTCGCTTCCCGATCCAAACCTCGCTTTTGAACGAAGCCCTGGAGTTAATGCAACTTCTCGCCATTGCCGAAGAATCACTACCTAACTATGCCCAGCCCATACTAGGGGCTGAGAGTGGGTAAGTTTACGTCCCACCCACTACCCACTTCATAGCCACTATCGAAGACTTGACCGACATGCTCGACTACGCCTCTGTCGGATTTCGGGTTCCGGCAGACCCTTAGGTTCGAACTCTGGGGTGCGCGCAGAGATCACCCCCTCAACCAACTCACGTCTCGTCGCCTCGCAAAGGATCTAAACTACACGAAGAAAAACACAAGGGACGCAAGGTTTATACTAGTTCGGGCCACCATTGTGGTGTAATACCCTACTCTAGTTTGTGGTATGGTGGATTGCCTCAGGGGCTGATGATGAACAATACAAGGGAAGAACTTCCTCGCGAGGGGAGGAGTTCTTGTGGGGTGTTGTCCCTTTGGAGGAGTCGATTCCATATCAGAACCAGATGCCTCTATACTACGGTGGCTAGTCCTATTTTTAGAGCGAGGCCTTGGTCCTCTTCCCAAATATTGAGCGGGAAGGGCGCCAACAATTGGCCATTTTGAAGGGGAACATCTAGTACACTTATCCTGACTAAAGTTGGTCCTCGCCTGCCAAAGACTCTGACGATGACGCCTTCCAGGGCTCCACGATGACCTCCATCCCGCCGTTCTGCCGGTCTTGGTCTTGTTGCACCGAAATGCTTGCCTATGCTTGATACCCTCGCCTGCACTTGCCCCCTTTGCACCAAAGAGGAAACAAGGACTCTGCGCAGGCCGGCGCCCGCCTGGCGCCCGCCTGGCTTCGGTCGTCATGGCTTGCGTCATGGGCACCTCATGAGGTACCCCGCCTTGATCTCTCCGCCTTCTCGCGAGCCAGCCTGGCGAGGCTGCACCTGAGGAAGCTTCCTGTCGTCTGCCCGTGAGGCTTGGCCCCTCGCGAGGGTCTTGATCTTGTGTTGACGAAGATGGGTTGTACTGGGCCACTCCTTGAGCCACGTCGTAGGCTGCAGGCAGGCAAGTCTGGGTAACCCCGTTCCCAGAACGCCGACAGTAGCCCCCGGGCCCAAGGCGCACCTGGACTTGGCTTACCAGAGAAGCGAAGGGCAAGTGCGAAGCACCGCGGGCCCCAATAGCCTGCGGCCTTGGGTGCCGCGTGGCGGATGATTGGACATGGGCGTCCCCGCTTACCCATGATGCCTCGGCAACTGCACGACTTGACAAGTCTCTGCATGCAAAATGGGTCATGATTACCTGTGATCGTGGAGGCCGACGGTTGGCCTCCTCCGGCTATATGTACGGGACGATGCGAGCCCTTCCAGTCCATTCCTTCCTACTGCTCTCCTTCTTCTTAGCCACTCGCCATCCCCATGGCCCAGCTGAAGAGGTTCTCGACCGTGGAGAAGGGAAAGGCTCGTCGGGAAGGGCCTGGCTCCCCTCCGACCAAGCGTGGCCGGGGCCGTCCCCGCAAGCACCCCACGGTCCCTGCGTTGGCTTCTCGCGGCCGTGGAGGCAGTCCTCTACTCGGAGGTGGGCGCCTAGCTGCCGATGGGAGGTACGCTGCGGCTGCGCGACCCCCCAGGCCGCGGTCCCGTTCGGCGGAGGTGCTGCCGGAGTTCGTCGCGTGGTCGGCGGACCCGACCGGCACCTGGCTCCAGCTCCCCCGTTTCTTTGTAGGTGAACTTCCGGCTAGAGCCCCGGGCGGCCTTTAGCTTCAGGCGGATGGTTGCTGCAGCAGGGCTTCCTGGGCTATGTTGGAGGTCTCCGCCGCCGGGGAGGTGGCCCTGACCTGCGGCTGGCAAATGTTTGCCCACGCGCGCGGCCTGGGCCGATGGTGCACTCTGCACTTTAAGTTTGACGGCGATGCCACCCTCTATGTGAGGGTGTTCGGGGAAGACGGCCGCCGCGCAGGGTGCTGCCCCAAAGACGATGACCACGGCCGTGTGCCCAGCCCCGGCGTTGATCAGGATGAAGGTGGTGGCAGGCGCGCGAGGAGCGGTGCCCGGGGCCCGCCTAGCTCCGGTGACTCTCCTTCAAACGGCAGCTCCTCCAGCGGTGGTCGCAACCAGCCCCCTCGCCATCGTGCCTGCCTGGGAGAAGGCAGTGGTTCGGTCCACCATCGCCCCCCGGTGAAGCGGGAGATGGAATCCAGCTGAGCTTCGGAGGTAGTACGAGCCCTCGCCGTGAGCCAGTGTCGGCAAGTCGTGCCCATTTTGCTTTTCTTCCTTCCCTGCACAAAAAGGTAGTCTGGGGCCCAGCGGGGGCGTGTTGAACTGTTGCTGTTTTAATTATCGTGCTCCTCCTGCTGTTTCTGCGCTATGTTTTCGTTCTGCATGCTCATGTGTGGAAATTACTTAGCTTTGGGGAAGCTCGTCATGGTCTCCGCCTCCTGAGGCTAGGGCCTCACCGTGCGTCTTTTGTCCTGCAATGGTCAGTCAGTAGGGGTAGTTTCCAGCCTTGGTAGCGGGGACGACCGACCCAGGTCCCGTGATCGTGTCGTGATGCCCGTGGGGCACGGACTGGGAGGGGTGCTCCCGCAGCGAATTCAGATAAGGAAGCTTCAAACCACTGGGGCAGAAAACACTCGCGAGGGTGCCCGTGTTCCTCCCTCGCGAGACTTGTGCGAGAGAAAGCGAAGCAAACGAGTGAAAAGGACAAAGGGTCGCGAGCTAGAGACGATAACAACTTCAGTAAAACTTCAAATAGGAACAAACAAACCAACTGCAGAAAGAAAATGGAGAAAGCCGCGTCCGGCACCTAATCTAGTCTTCGACGTCTTCTCACCAGCGCGGAGCTAAGTGCTTCCACTAGGCGTCGGCGGGAGCCCCCGAGGCCCGAGGGCTGCAATCCGGAGACTTCGGGGCGTGTACAGCCCCACTCATTATTACATGAGAGTGTCACGGGCGGCGAGCTTCACAGGCATTCGCCTTCTTCACAGGAGCCAGGCCTTTTCCAAAATGCGGTAGCTTCAAAGGCATTCGCCTTCTTCACAGGCACCGGGCCTTTTCCAAAATGCGGTAGCTTCACAGGCATTCGCTTCTTCACAGGCACCGGGCCCTTTCCAAAATGCGGTAGCTTTATAGGCATTCGCCTTCTTCACAGGCACCGGGCCTTTTCCAAAATGCGGTAGCTTCACAATCATTCGCCTTCTTCACAGGCATCGGGCCTTGCTCAGGGGTAAAATCTTCAGAGATGTTGAATGTTCCACGCGTTTTGGATGGGCACCCCCTCCTGGGTCTCCAAGCGCGCGGAGCCGGGCCTGGAAACATCAACAACCTTGAAGGGGCCCTCCCACATGGGAGACAACTTGTGCAGCCCCTCCCCGAAGAGAACCCGCCTGAGCACGAGGTCACCTACCTCAAGAGTCCTGGGGTGGATGTTGCGGCAGTGGTATCGCTGCAGCGCCTATTGATACCTTGCCAATCGCAGTGCGGCTTCTCGACGGTGTTCCTCCCCCAACACGAGATCCGTCCCCCGCATGGCGTCCTGCTGCGCCTCGTCGAACGCCAGGACCCGCATGGAGCGACGCCTGACCTCGTGAGGGAGGACGGCCTCAGCCCCATAGCCAAGGAAGAACAGGGTCTCGCCAGTCGGCTTGGTCGCAGTCGTGCGGATGGACCATAGCACGGATTGGAGCTCGTCGTACCAGTCCCTACCGCAGGCCTCCAGCTTCTTCTTGAAGGTCCTAGTCTTGAGGCCCCTCAGGACCTCTGTGTTGGCTCGTTCGGCCTAGCCGTTGCTCCGCGGGTGTGCCACCGAAGTGTAGCATATCTGCGTTCCAAGGTTAGCACAGTATGTTTTGAAGAGATTGCTGGTGAACTGCGAACCATTGTCGGTGATAATGCAGTTAGGCACCCCAAATTGGCTCACGAGGCCCTTGATGAACTTGACTGCTGAGCCCGCGGGTATGGTGCGGACAGCTTCCACTTCATCCCACTTGGTGAACTTGTCCACGGCGACGTAGAGGTAGCGGTAGCCCCCTGGCGCCCGAGGGAACGGGCCCAGAATGTCCAGCCCCCAAACTGCAAACGGCCATGAGAGGGGTATGGTCTGCAGTGTCCCCGCCGGCTGGTGCATCTGCTTGGCATGGAATTGGCAGGCCTCACAAGCCTTCACCAGCTCAACGGCGTCGCTGAGCGTCGTGGGCCAGTAGAACCCACTGCGGAACGCGTTGCCGACGAGGCTTCGCGACGATGAGTGGTGCCCACAGTCTCCACCGTGTATGTCCGCTAACAGCTCCTTCCCTTGCTCTCTGGGGATGCAACATAGGGACACGTCATTCGGTCGCCTCCGGTAGAGCTCCCCATCCTTGATGCTTTAGGTCGTGGACTACCGTGCTACGCGCTTCGCGTCCTCTTCCTTCTCCGGTAGAGTTCCTTGCGCCAAGTAGTCCTTGAATTCTTCCATCCAGCATCCTTCCCGAGGCTCCAACGCCAGGAGCAGGCGTGCTCCTGAGGCCGGGCTGCAGGCCGGGGCTCCTGAGGCAGGTGGCTGAGGGAGCTCTTCCCTAGGTTGCGCTGTGCTTGATAATGACGGTGTCGCCGAGGGTTTGAAGAGTCGCTCCTTGAAGACGCCAGGCTCCTGAGGCAGCCGCCTGGATGCCCTCTTGGCGATGTCGTCAGCTACTTGATTGGTACCGCGAGGCACATGCTGCAACTCCAACCCCCAAAATAGTTTCTCCATCTTGCGGACCTCCGTGAGGTATGCTTCCATGTGCTCATCCTTCGGCTCGTATACCTTGTTGGAGAAGTTGACAAGGAGTTGTGAGTTGCCCTTGACGGTGATTCGTTTTACTCCCAGGGTGATGGCTGCCCTCAGGCCCACTATCAGGCCCTCGTACTCTGCTATGTTGTTGGAAACCTTCTCCCCATGCTGGAAGCGGAGCTGCACGGCATAGTAAAGCTTGTCCTGAGTGGGGGATATGAGCACTGCACCAGCCCCTGCGCCCTGCTGCGCAAATGCTCCGTCGAAATAAATTACCCAGCCGTCCGGCGCTTCGCTCCCCGGGGAGAGCGACCGGTCCTCGCCCATTTTAAGCCCTGGCGCCTCTGTCCACTCCACCATGATATCTGAGAGTGCAGCCCCCTTAATGACCCTGGTAGTGCTGAATTCCAACTGGAATGCCTACAACTCGATGTTCCATTCGGCGACCCTCCCTGCTGAATTGGGGCTCCTGAGTACCCTTCCAGGGGGTAGGCTGAGACGACCTTGATGGGATGGCCTTAAAAGTAGTGCCGCAGCTTGCGCGAGGCTACCAACAGTGCGAGGAGGAGTTTTTGACGCATTGGGTACTACGCCCTTGCATCTCGCAGCACCATACTGACGAAGTACACCGGGTGCTCGACGAGATTGAGGGTGCAGGCGCGGCTTGTGTCTTCTAGAGGTCGGGGCGCCTCCTGAAGCGGCGTGGCCCTCAGCCCCTGGTTGCTTGAGGGGGCCTCTTTTGCTCCAGGTGTGCTCCCTTGGTGGGGCCGATCCCTCTCTGCTGAGGTCGTGGCCTCTGCTAGGCCTTCCTGGCCCTGTTCTGCCTCAGTCGGGAGTGTGACGGCAGCCGAGGCCTGGCGCTCCTTTCTGACTGCCACTAGGGTTGCGCTGGCGGAATAAGCCGTGGCTGTGAGGTAGAGCACCAGGGGCTCTTGAGGGCGAGGGGCCACCATCACCGGGGGGCTGGTGAGGTACCTCTTGAGGTCTTGGAATGCTTTGTCAGCCTCTTCAGTCCATTCGAAGGGGCCTTTCTTCTTCATTAGCTTGAAGAAAGGCAGCGCCCGCTCTCCCAGCTTGGAGATGAAGCGTCCTAAAGCGGTTACACGCCCGGTGAGCTTCTGCATTTCCCTGAGGGTCTTTGGCGGGCTCATGTCCTCGACTGCCTTGACCTTCCATGGGTTAGCCTCGATGCCCCTGTGAGACACGAGGAAGCCTAGGAGCTTGCCTGAGGGGACTCCAAACACACACTTCTCCGGGTTGAGCCGCATGTCCACTTCGTTGAGGCTCGCGAAGGTCTCTTCCAGGTCCTGTATCAGGGTCTTCACCTCCCGAGACTTCACCACAATGTCATCAACGTAAGCTTCAGCGTTCCTCCCGAGCTGTCACCCTAGAGCGATGTGCATCAATCGCTGGAAGGTCGCGCCTGCATTGCGCAACCCAAACGGCATGCAGGTGTAGCAGTATAACCCACACGGGGTCAGGAAGGCCGTTTTCTCACGTCCTCCACTGCCATCTTGATCTGATGATAGCCCGAGAAGGCATCCAAGAAGCACAGTAGGTCACACTCGGCGGTGGAGTCAACGATCTGGTCGATGAGAGGGAGCGGAAATGGATCCTGCGGGCAGGCCTTGTTGAGATTGGTGAAGTCAACACACATGCGCTCCTTTCCTCCCTTCTTCGGTACGACGACAGGGTTGGCCAGCCAATCAGGGTAGCGGACCTCGCAAATGACCCCTGCTGCTTCTAACTTGCGGGTCTCTTGGATGATGAAGGCCTTCTTTTGAGTGGACTGTTGCCTTGCCTTCTGCTTCATAGGGCACACGTTGGACCACACGTTGAGATGATGCTCTATTACATCCCTCGGGACTCCTGCCAGCTGATTAGGCTCCCATGCAAACACCTTTCTGTTCGCGCGCAGGAAGCAGACCAGAGCCTTCTCCTGCTCATGCTCGAGGTTGGTGCCTATCGTGAAGGTGGCTCCGGTGGGCTCATCCTCATCGACCGGCACCTGCTTGGTCTCTGCCTTGTCCTGGCTGAATAGCTGCTTCTTCTTGGCCGGTGCAGCCCTCTTGGGCTCAGGGGTGACTGAGCCGGCGGGCTGCGCCAGCGCCGCGGTCTTGAAGGCAAGTTTGAGCGCTTGCAATGCATCCCCGGTGTCTCCAGACACGGTAAGGACACTGTTGCTCCGGGGCATCTTCATGAGGTTGTACGCTGCGTGAGTTGCGGCCATGAACCGGGCCAGGGCCGGGTAGCCTAGGATGGCGTTGTACGGGAGGCCGATGGGGGCGATGTCAAAGTCGACCAGCTCCGTGCGGAAGTTGTCGTAGGTGCCGAAGGTCACCGGGAGGCGGATCTGCCCCAGAGAACAGGTGGAACCGCCTCCGACACCCAAAAAGGGCCTGCTGGGCTGAAGCCGCTCTGGCGGCACATGGAGGCGGCTGAAGGCTTCCACCGAGAGCATGCTGAGGCCAGCACCGCCGTCGATGAGGGTCCTGGTGACGGCCACCTGGCAGATGGTGGGGGTGCACAACATTGGGAGTGCGCCCGAGCAGGCTGAGTTGGAGGGGTGATCATCTGAGCTAAAGGTCAGATCGGCCTTGGGCGCCGCCCAACACGGAGGAGCCCCATGCCGCGCGAGGGCGGCGCCGATCTGGCAGACGAATGGCTTGATATGGTGGTCCGAGGGTGGCGCCTGCGAGCCACCCAGGAGAGCTGCAACGACCGAGGGCGCCGGTGCAGCATAATGGGCGAGGAAGAGGCCGTGCAGCTCCTCCCAAGAGGCCACAGAAGCCGTTGGTAGGTGGAGCAGCCACATGCGCAGAACACCGGTGAGGGCCATGGGAAACCAGTTAGCCATGACCTTGTCATCGCCCCCGGCCTTGAGGACGGCCTCCTCGTACGCCAGCAAGAAAGCCAGCGGATCCACCATGCCGTTGTAGCGCGGTGGCATCTCTGGCTTGAACTTGTGCTGCCACTGCACCTGCCACAAGGCGGGGGCCAAGGCTCGGAGCCCCCTGGCCCCGGTGCTGGCGTCAGCAGCCGGAGCGGGCGGCGCATTGCCCATCATGAGGGCAAAGCACAGTGCTGGTGGAGAGCGGGTCGACGGAAGGGAAAGCTCCGGCATACCCCTACCTAGCGTGCCAAATGTCGGATTTCGTGTTCCGGCAGACCCTTAGGTTTGAACTCTGGGGTGCGCGCGGAGATCACTCCCTCAACCGACTCTCATCTCGTCGCCTCGCAAAGGATCTAAACTACACGAAGAACAACACAAGGGACGCAAGGTTTATACTAGTTTGGGCCACCATTGTGGTGTAATACCCTAATCTAGTTTGTGGTGTGGTCGATTGCCTCAGGGGCTGATGATGAACAATACAAGGGAAGAACTGCCTCGCGAGGGGAGGAGTTCTTGTGGGGTGTTGTCCCTTTGGAGGGGTCGATTCCAGATCAGAACCAGATGCCTCTATACTACGGTGGCTAGTCCTATTTATAGAGCGAGGCCTTGGTCCTCTTCCCAAATATTGAGCAGGAAGGGCGCCAACAATTGGCCATTTTGAAGGGGAACATCTAGTACACTTATCCTGACTAAAGTTGGTCCTCGCCTACCAAAGACTCTGACGATGACGCCTTCCTGGGCTCCACAATGACCTCCATCCTGCCGTTCTGCTGGTCTTGGTCTTGTTGCACTGAAATGGTTGCCTTTGCTTGATACCCTCGCCTGCGCTTGCCCCCTTTGCACCAAAGAGGAAACAAGGACTCTGCGCAGGCTGGCGCCCGCCTGGCGCCCTCCTGGCTTCGGTCATCATGGCTTGCATCATGGGCACCACGTGAGGTACCCCGCCTTGATCTCTCTGCCTCCTCGCGAGCCAGCCTGGCGAGGCTGCACCTGAGGAAGCTTCTTGTCATCCGCCCTGCGAGGCTTGGCCCCTCGCGAGGGTCTTGAGCTTGTGTTGACGAAGTTGGGCCGTACTGCGCCGCTCCTTGAGCCACGCCACAGGCCACAGGCAGGCAAGTCTGGGTACCCCGTTCCTAGAACACCGACAGCCTCTGAAGACATCGACGGTATGAACGATGATTCCGAAGAGGATCAAAGCTAGAACCCTCATTCATCAGACGCTGGACGGCCACTTCCACATATGATGTGTACATGGTGGACACACCCAAAGAGGATGACATCGATGGTTGGAAGGGTCCCGTCAAGGACAAGCCTTCTGAGGCACCTGTCGGTGTCAAAATCGGCGGATCTCGGGTAGGGGGTCCCAAACTGTGCGTCTAGGCGGATGGTAACTGGAGACAAGGGACACGATGTTTTACCCAGGTTCAGGCCCTCTTGATGGAGGTAAAACCCTACGTCCTGCTTGATTAATATTGATGATGTGTGTTACAAGAGTGGATCTACCACGAGATCAAGGAGGCTAAACCCTAGAAGCTAGCCTATGGTATGATTGTTGTTCGTCCTATGGACTAAAGCCATCCGGTTTATATAGACACCGGAGAGGGCTAGGGTTACACAAAGTCGGTTACAATGGTAGGAGATCTACATATCCGTATCGCCAAGCTTGCCTTCCACGCCAAGGAAAGTCCCATCCGGACACGGGACGAAGTCTTCAATCTTGTATCTTCATAGTCTTGGAGTCCAGCGGATGATGATAGTTCGGCTATCCGGACACCCCCTAGTCTGGAACTCCCTCAGTAGCCCCTGAACCAGGCTTCAATGACGACGAGTCCGGCGCGCATGTTGTCTTCGGCATTGCAAGGCGGGTTCTTCTTCCGAATAATTTATAGAAGATTGTGAACATCAGGATAGTGTCCGGCTCTGCAAAATAAATTCCACGTACCACCGTAGAGAGAATAACATTACACGAGCTCAATCTGCTGACTTATTTTGTGGCGTGACGTCACACCACTACAAAGCCTTTACTCAAATTGTTTTTATTGTTCCATCTCCGCGCGTTTAGCGAAGCGGTTTCCTTGGCACGTCTTGTCGAAGCAGAGATCATGATCCCCTTATTCCGGGATTCCCATCAATACGGACGTGGGTAACCCAACTACGCCATTGATTGTGATGCTTGGGAGATAAGCGAGTTTTACCAGGCTGGTGGGGACACATGTTTTCGTCCGCCCATATAAGGGGATAAAGATCCAACCCTTTTGCCTGCACCTTCTTCCTCCTTGGCTTATCCATCTCCGCGAACTCGAGCTCCAGCGCCCAAGTCCGCACTTCTCACCTCAACCTTCTCCAACTATGTCCGGAGCGGGAGGCAAGTGGATGGCCTCCTCCATCACGGAGGGGCAGATCCAGAAGCTGCGCGGTGCCGGATATTTGTCCAGTGACATCGTGCACTAGCTCCCCGACGAGGGAGAGCTCATCCCCACCCCCAGGCCCCATGAGAGGGTAGTATTTCTTCCCCATTTCCTCCACGGACTAGGCTTCCCACTTCATCCCTTTATCCGGGGGCTCATGTTCTACTATGGCCTAGATTTCCATGATCTGGCCCCGAATTTCATCCTCAACATCTCGTCGTTTATCGTCGTGTGCGAGGCCTTCCTCTGCATCCAGCCCCACTTCGGCTTGTGGCTCAAGACCCTCAGTGTCAAGCCGAAGGTTGTGAAGGGCAGCCAAGCGGAGTGCGGAGGTGCCATGGTGGGCAGGATGTCCCACGTTACGTGGCTGGAGGGCACTTTCGTGGAAACCATTAAGGGGTGGCAATCGGGGTGGTTCTACATCACCGAGCCGCATGACCTTGATTGGGCAGCGGCCCCCGAATTCAGATCCGGCATCCCTACACAGCTCACCTCCTAGAAAGAGAGTGGCTGGATCTGGGGGGATTCGGAGGAGCTGACCGGACTCCAAGCCTGTATCCAAAAGCTGGTGGACAACAAGCTCAAGCTTGTCAACGTAGTCCAGGTCATGCTCATCCGCGGATTCTCCCGTGCCAACGATGGGGCTTCAACATGTGGTAGTTCAATCCGGCGTAGCACCAGACTCTGAGCGGGCTCTTCGACACTATGTACGAAGATGTCTGGAAGGTGCTGTTCAAGGGCGCCGAGGCTCCCGCATCTGCTACCGAAGATAGCGGATTCCGCTCGCAGCATCCAGCTGACGAGGTAAGTGATTTTGCCACTTGTTTTCCATAGTTTGACTCTATGCGGGATCTAAACTCCCTTTACCTTTGACAGGACTGGCTGGCAAAGGCCGAACGGACTATCTGCCCGGTGCCATTGCCAGAGGACCCAGCGGACGCCCGCCTAACGGGGTTGCTGGCTCCGGCACCCCACGTGGTGCCGGAGAAGAAGGCCAAGAAGAAGGCCACGGGGACTCGGAAGAGCTCCCGTTTTCAGGAGCTATCGGATGATGAATCCGAGGCCGACTCCTCCCACCAAGGCGAGGAGGAGAAGAAGAAAGCCTCTCCCCCAGCGGGGGGAGGGAAGAAAAGGAAGGCCTCCCCAACAAGGGAGGCCGAAGGGTCCAAGAAGGGAAAAACTCTCCCCCCGGACTGCTCCGCCAACGCCAGTGACGACGACCAGAACTGGCCTCCAAGGGCCAAGCCCCTGGCGAGATCGTAAGTATTCGGAATCCCGAATAACTTCAAGGTTTTTATTTCTTGCCACATAATGTCTTTCTAATGCCGCATACAACCCTGCAGTCCGCCTAAGGATGATCTTCCCGCTTCATCGAGCGGGTCCTTAGGTGCGTCGGATATGGATTCTCTTCCGACTGCCTCCACCCTTCGGGACACGGACGATGCCGAGGTGGGATCCCAGGAAGGGACCCACCAGGAGGAGAAGGCCCCGGAGGCGTCGCAGGACAACCTCCCGGACTTTGCATCGGACTCGGCCCCGCAACCCACAGCGACTCCGGAGTCCGGCGGGCGACCCCTTCATAAGAAGGGCAAGACCGTGACGCCGGCAGCCTCCGTCCAACCGGAGGCGCCGGATAATTTGCTGGAGGCGCTCAACGGCGCCTCCATCAAAGAGGAACACCGCACTGTTATGAGTGCGGTGATTCAGAAGGTGCAGCTCGCCAAGAGCGGGCTGACCGAAACCTGCAGCAGCCTTCTAACAGGCTTTGAGGTAAGAATTTCAATATGTATAAAATGGTACCGCATAGACAGTAGCCCCTGATGCTCGGTTCGGTGTTCGGAAAGAAAATCCGGACTGAGGATCTAAAAAGATAAACTCAGGAGTCATAATAAATATGTCAATATGGGATTGCAGGCTGCGCTGCTGACCTCTGCCGCACTGACTGCAGAGGTCAATACTTTGAAGGAAAACCTTGAGCGTTCCAAGAGCGAGCTCGGCCGTGCCAAGAAGCAGCTCGAGAACAAGAAAGGTGAGTAACACCTGAGTAAAATTGTACCTTACAGAAAAGGATTTTGGTTGCAAAAAGAATGACAAGGATAACGTGGGTATTGCAGGGGCCACTAACAAGGTGGCGACCCTGAAAGAGGCGAGAGAAGCAGGAGGCGCGGGTGGCGGAGGTACATCAAGAGCTCCAGGATCACGTGAAAAAACATGAGCCTGGAGCGTGACTCGAAGACTCGAGAGTCTGAGCTTGCAATGGCTCTTGAGAGTGCCAAAGCCGCTAAGGTCAAAGCCTACAAGGCCCTCCAGGAGATTGAGGTAGTGAACAAAATAGCAGCGGGTAAGGCATTTTTCATGCAAAGTAAGCATGTGAGTGTTAATTACCTGTTGCTTACCCGAATTCGGAGCTCTCCAGGAGCGTTCGCAGATCTTCCTTGCAGCGTGTCCGATGTTGCCGCATTCTACCGGGCCGAGGAGGGGAGCTCGACGGAGAAGGTCTTCTGGTCTTAGTATGCTGAGGCCGGACATCCGGTGCCCCTTAGCGACCAGCTGAAGCAGCTGGTCGAGCTCCACAAGGCGACCGAACAGGCCATGAAGGGCCTCATAGTTCGGCTGTGGCCTAAGGAGGCCATGCCTGGGAGCTACTTCGGCCTGGTGCGGCGGTTGGTGGATGTGTGCCCATGGGTTGAAGTCATCAAGCACTCCGCCTGTATTGAGGGTGCCCATCGGGCCCTTGCCCGCGCAAAGGTGCACTGGGGCAAGATGGATGCCCAGAAGCTTGTGACGGACCCGTCACCAGAGGGCGAGGAGCATCGCACGCCCGAGATGTATTATAAGAGTGTGCTGAAGGGTGCCCGCACTATTGCGGGGGAGTGCTCCAAAGATGTAATTTTTTAGTAGACCCGCATTTTGTTATCCTGTGCGCTGAAAACTTAGTTCATATGCGCTACGCAACGCTTGTTAATTTAAAATATTACCTTATGTGCGGTTGTTTATCAAATCTGAGAGATGGCAAGTCGTCGGCTTCAGCCCCCATGCCACGAGTGCTGGGGTGTTCGGGATAAACTTGAGCACTCTTGTTCCCATTTTTTGGTCCATCTAGGGAGGCGCTCAACACAGCGAACAAGGCAACCGGACTTATAATGCTTGAACACTCTCACTTAGCCATAGAATTCTATAATTTTAAATTTCGGCGAAGCCCCTAGTCTTCGGAAGGCCGAATTTGGGGCGCTATCCACGCCTGGGCCGGACAAGATCCGGCTCCTCGCTCTAAGCGGCATAAGTCTTTAAGGACTCGCAAAAACCTCTCAAACAGCGACCGGCTCTCGCCTCATCATGACGGTCAGTTTTAGCTTTCTCCATTGAGGCGTTAACCCAGCTCAACTGGGGCGCAATCGCAGCGGTTCTCCCAGTGCTACCTTAGCCGATATAACGGAACGTAAGGTACCAAAACATGGGAGCCGTGCAAACCCAACTATTGACCCAAGACATGATTCGGAGCCGATGCATATAATGCTATAAGTTCGGGGTGCTGCACTTGTGAAAGTGTTCGGACTTATCACACCATGATGCGGGAAACATAAGCCCCTTGTGTGTGTTAACCGTACCAAAGTGTACGGATGCAACATGTCGTAAATGAACATATGTATGAAAAAGAAATGCAATTATAAGCAAAAAGGTGCTGCATTGTTTTATTCAATAAGTGCTGCTATGAATGCAGAACGATACAAATAGTGCGATAAGCAAGGGATGGGACTGTTAAACATGTCCCCCTCCAGGGGTAGGCTGCGCATTGGTGTATAAAAATGCTCGTAATGGAGACCACATGTATATTCGTCGTAGCCTTTATCCTTCCCTCGCTGTTGCATCGTGAGTTCGGCAGGTCTGCTGCCGGACAGGGCCTCTGACGAACGGAGTCCTATGGGTAAAAAATAAAAGGGAAAAAGATAAAAGAATGACACACTTAAGAGCCCCTGGTGTGGTTGAGCTGCAGTCTGGGCTTATCGTGGTCGTGCCCCTCTCCCCATGCCCATGGTATCTTCAGAGCGTAATGGTGTACGCGAAGGACCTGCTTTGACGTTTTGCAGGGGCTGGGGTTGGGGCCGCACTGCTACGCGTGCTCGGAACGTGCCAGGTGGTCTTGTTGTAGGTTACTCCGGGCGCGCTTAGCTATGTCCGGCCGCTTAACGGCCGGACTCGAGAATTGCCTTAAGAGGCTGCATTGTACTTCTGCCGCGAGAGCCACTGTGTGTTCCTCCGTTTGGAGAGAGCGTTCAGTGTTTTCGTTGACCGTGATGACTCCTCGAGGGCCTGGCATCTTGAGCTTGAGGTATGCGTAGTGCGGCACCGCGTTGAACTTTGCAAATGCGGTATGTCCGAGCAAGGCATGATAGCCGCTGCGGAATGGGACTAAGTCGAAGATTAACTCCTCGCTTCGGAAGTTATCCGGGGATCCGAAGACCACTTCCAGTGTAACTGAGCCTGTACAATTGGCTTCTACACCTGGTATGACGCCTTTAAAGGTCGTCTTGGTAGGTTTAATCCTTGAGGGGTCTATGCCCATTTTGCGCACTGTATCCTGATAGAGCAGGTTCAGGCTGCTGCCGCCATCCATCAGGACTCTGGTGAGGTGAAATCCATCGACGATTGGGTCTAAGACCAATGCGGCGAATCCGCCGTGGTGGATGCTGGTGGGGTGGTCCCTTCGGTCAAAAGTGATCCGGCAGGAGGACCATGGATTGAACTTCGGGGCGGCTGGCTCCATCGCGTATACATCCCTGAGTGCACGCTTCCGCTCCCTTTTAGGTATGTGCGTTGCGTATATCATGTTCACCGTCCACACCTGTGGGGGGAAACCCTTCTGTCCTCTATTGTTCGGCAGTCGGGTCTCTTCCTCGTCATCGCTATGCAGCCCCTTGTCATTGTTTTCGGAAATTAACTTGCATGCCTGCTTGAATACCCAACAGTCCCTATTGGTGTGGTTAGCTGGCTTTTCGAGGGTGCCGTGTATCTGGCACAAGCGGTCGAGTATTCGGTCCAAATTAGACGGACCCAGAGCAGTTCTTTTGAATGGCTTTTTCCGCTGACCGGGTTTAGAGCCTCTGAATCCGGCATTGACTGCCATATCCTCACTATTGTCGTTGTTGATGCGGCGCTTGTTTTTGTTACGACGCGACCTGCCATTTCGGTCCTTGAAATCCGGACTGCCAGAATGTTTGCTGAGGTTGTTGCTGCATGCTAGCCAGCTATCCTCACCCGCGCAGAAGCGGGTCATGAGTGATGTGAGGGCTGCCATGGATTTCGGCTTTTCCTGTCCCAGGTGCCGGGCAAGCCACTCGTCGCGGATGTTATGCTTGAAGGCCACGAGGGCCTCCGCATCCGGACAGTCGATGATTTGGTTTTTCTTGGTTAAGAACCGTGTCCAGAATTGTCTGGCCGATTTGTCTGGCTGCTGAATTATGTGGCTTAGGTCATCAGCGTCTGGTGGTCGCACATACGTGCCTTGGAAGTTATCGAGGAATGCGGCTTCCAGGTCTTCCCAACTCCCAATTGACTCTACTGGCAAGCTGTTAAGCCAATGTCGGGCTGGTCCTTTAAGATTGAGGGGGAGATATTTGATGGCGTGAAGATCGTCACCGCAGGCCATGTGGATGTGAAGAAGATAGTCTTCGATCCAAACCGCGGGGTCTGTTGTGCCATCGTAAGATTCGATATTCACGGGTTTAAACCCTTCGGGTATTTGATGATCCGTTACTTCATCTGTGAAGCATAGTGGGTGTGCGGCGCCTCTGTATTGGGCGATATCACGACGGAGCTCAAAAGAGCTTTGTCTGTTTTGTTCGGCCCCGCCGGACTTACTGTGTCCGGCGCGATGGTTGCCGTCACGTACCGTGGGGCGCCCACGTGATCCATAGATCGATCTTGATTGTCTTGCCTTATCCTCCAATATATCTCGCAAGTCCGGAGCGTTCCCCTGTGGCCTTGTGCTTTTCGAGCGATGCCGGGGTACGGGTCTAGTGAAGGGCCTAAAGGCCTCTCTGTCACGACCACGGGGTGGTCGGTCAGCCGTATTGTCTCCTGGTGATGCGGGTTCGTACGCTTCCTCCTCTAATCGGGGGAGCAGCTCGCGTTTAGGGTAGCTTTTGGAGGGGCGTTCGAGCTCATGCTCTTCGGCCGCGAGGACTTCAGTCCATCTGTCGGCTAGCAGATCTTGATCAGCTCTAAGCTGTTGCTGCTTTTTCTTGAGGCTATTCGCCGTGGCCATAAGCCTGCGTTTAAAACGCTCTTGTTCGACGGGATCCTCAGGCACGATGAATTCATCGTCGTCGAGGCTTGCTTCGTCTCCAAAGGGAGGCATATAATCCTCTACCTCTGCTTCTACCGCTCTCTCATGAGGGTTGGCTTCTCCATCCTCCTGCGCCGGGTCTTGCTGGAGTGGGTTATCTTCGGCACTGTCCGGTGTATTATTATCTCCGGTGCCGGAGTCTTCATTCTTGCTGTGGCGGGATTTAGAGCGGCGCCGCTGACGCCGACGCTTGGGCTGCTTCTTGGAGGGGTCATCCTCCGCTATTTCTTCGCCATTCCCATCCTTTGGGATATCCACCATGTATATGTCATATGATGAGGTGGCTTTCCAGTGCCCAGTAGGCGCTGGTTCTTGGTCGTCTCCGGCATCTTCGTCCATACCGTCGATGTCTTCGGAGTCGTAGTCTAGCATGTCGGTTAGATCATCGACAGCGGCTACCAAGTGGGTGGTGGGTGGGATTTGAATTTCTTCGTCATCCGCATCCCAACCGTCCTGATAAAGAGAGATACTTTAGCAAACTCAAGATGTCGCCAAAAGGTGAGTGTTGAAAGATGTCCGCTACGGTGAACTCCATGATCGGCGCCCAATCGGATTCGATCGGAGGGGGCGCGGGAGGTTCGGAGTCCGGCACTTCGGAGTCACGAGCTTCATGAGGGACAAGGTCATTGTCCAGCTCTATCGCCGTAGAGGTTGCAACTCCCGAGGCAGTGTCTAGCCATCCGCCCTCGATCTGCACAGCCGGCTCCGAATTGAAGATCGGAGCGGGTTCGAGTGCGGCCTCCAGGGTACTGTCTGGTTGCAGAGCTAAATCATGCTCGTCGTGACAGTGCGGCACGCTCGGCTATGGCTCGAATCCATCGAGGATCAAGTCCCCGCGGATGTCAGCCGTGAAGTCCAAACTTCCAAATCTGACCTGACGGCCAGGGGCGTAGCTTTCGATCTGCTCCAGATGGCCAAGCGAATTGGCCCGTAGTGCAAAGCCGCCGAATACGAAGATCTGTCCGGGGAGAAAGGCCTCGCCCTGGACTGCATCGTTGATGATGGTTGAAGAAGCCATCGAGCCTATCAGTGACGACACGGAGGAACTCTAAATGAAAGCACCAATGTCGGTGTCAAAACCGGCGGATCTCGGGTAGGGGGTCCCGAACTGTGCGTCTAGGCGGATGGTAACATGAGACAAGGGACACGATGTTTTACCCAGGTTCGGGCCCTCTTGATGGAGGTAAAACCCTACGTCCTGCTTGATTAATATTGATGATGTGTGTTACAAGAGTGGATCTACCACGAGATCAAGGAGGCTAAACCCTAGAAGCTAGCCTATGGTATGATTGTTGTTCGTCCTATGGACTAAAGCCATCCGGTTTATATAGACACCGGAGAGGGCTAGGGTTACACAAAGTCGGTTACAATGGTAGGAGATCTACATATCCGTATCGCCAAGCTTGCCTTCCACGCCAAGGAAAGTCCCATCCGGACACGGGACGAAGTCTTCAATCTTGTATCTTCATAGTCTTGGAGTCCGGCCGATGATGATAGTTCGGCTATCCGGACACCCCCTAGTCCGGAACTCCCTCAGCACCACCAAAGCATCGACGTCAGCGACGCCACTCAAAATTGTGTCGCGAAGAAGACAGCAATACCGGCACCGGAGACAAGAATACTCTGGAGAACACCGAAGACCAAGAAGCCCCTACCGAGCCAACATCCGAACATGGTGATTAGGAGGATGGGCAAGTTAACCCCTACGATCCCGTCGGAATGAGGGCTTCGAGGATAGTAACTACCTACAGATCTCCGAAGAGGATGAGAGCCTCGGCGACGAAAACTTCATCGTACCAGAGGAACCCCTCGAACAAGAGCTCTTTAAGCGCAGGCTAATAGCCATGGCAAGAAGCCTGAAAAAGAAGCAGCAGCAACTTCAAGATGACCAGGATTTACTCAATGACAGATGGACTAATGTCCTGGCAGCCGAGGAATACAGCCTCGAGTGCCCAACTAAGAGTTACCCAAAACGCAGGCTGTTATCCAAATTTGACGACGAGGTCCGGGAACCTATACCGATAGCGTTTAACACTGCAGACGGATCTGACCGACCACCTCGTGGCCAGGATAGTGCGGGAACTCAAGCCGAACACCAGACCGCACCACCTCGCCCTAGAGGCAGAGAGACAGCGGCTGCAGATTCACGTACGACCTGCGAGAGGACTTGGACAATAGAGACGGTCATACCACATCAATCTATGGATCAAGGGGGCGTCCACCAGTGCAAGAAGACAGCCGCCAGGCCTGGCGCGACAAGCACAACCTCAACCGGGCCGAAAACCGCATATGGACTTCATCCAAACTGCGTCGTGATGTCGCCCGATACAGAGGCGCCGCACACCCCCTATGCTTCACCGATGAGGTAATGGAGCACCAGTTCCCAAAAGAGTTTAAACCCATGACATTGAATCGTACGATGGCACAACAGATCCCGTAGTATGGATTGAAGATTTTCTTCTCCACATCCACATGGCCCGCGGTGATGACTTACATGCCATCAAGTACCTCCCTCTAAAACTTAAGGGACCAGCACGACACTGGCTGAACAGCCTCCCAGAAAACTCTATTGGTAGCTGGAAAGACTTGGAGGACGCCTTCAGAGACAACTTCCAAGGTACCTATGTTAGGCCCCCAGACGCTGATGACCTTAATCACATAATCCAGCAACTCAGCAAATCAGCTCGGAAGCTCTGGACCAGGTTCTTAATCAAAAAGAACTAGATTGTGGATTGTCCGGAAGTCGAAGCCCTCGCGGCCTTCAAACTCATTGTCCAAGATGAGTGGCTCGCCCGACACCTCGGCCAAGAGAAGCCGAAGTCCATGGCAGCCCTTACCGCACTTATGACCCACTTTTGTGCGGGAGAAGATAGCTGGCTAGCTCGTAGAAGCAATAGCACCAGCGACCCAGGCACCTCTGAGGCCAGGGATGTCAATGGCAAGCCACGACGCGGCAAGCACAAGGGTCGAAACAATAATGAAGACACAGCGGTCAACACCGGATTCAGTGGCTCCAAATCCGGACAATGGAAGAAGCCATTCAAAGGAAACAAAGATGGTCCATCCAGTCTGGACATAATACTTGATCGACCTTGCCAGATTCATGGCACCCCCGATAAACCTTCCAATCACACCAACAGAAACTGGTGGGTCTTTAAACAGGCCGGCAAGCTCAACGCCGAACACAAGGGGAAAAGGTCGCCCAGTGAGGACGACGATGAAGAACCTCGCCCACCAAACACAGGGGGACAAAAGAAATTCCCCCCGAGGTCAAAACAGTAAATATGATCCACATCACCCACATCCCCAAGCGGGAGCGCAAGCGCGCACTAAGGGACATGTACGCCGTAGAGTCGGTCACCCCAAAATTCAACCCATGGTTGGCTTGCCCGACCACCTTCGATCGAAAGGACCACCCGACGAGTATCCGTCATGGAGGTTCGGTAGCTTTGGTCCTCGACCCAAGCATTGATGGATTCCACCTCACGTGAGTCCTCATGGACAGTGGTAGTAGTATTAACCTGCTTTACCAGTACACTATCCGCAAAATGGGTATTGATCCATCAAGAATCAAACCCACTAAAACTACCTTTAAAGGAGTAATACTGGTGTAGAAGCCCGTTGCTCGGGCTCAATAACATTGAAGGTTGTCTTCGGCTCGCCCGACAACTTCTGCAGTGAAGACTTGATCTTCGATATCGTCCCCTTCCAAAGCGGCTATCACGCACTGCTCGGACGGACCGCTTTCGCTCGATTCAACGTGGTCCCATGATATGTCTCCAACGTATCTATAATTTATGAAGTATTCATGCTATTATATTATCTGTTTTGAATGTTTAATGGGCTTTATTATACACTTTTATATTATTTTTGGGACTAACCTATTAACCGGAGGCCTAGCCCATATTGCTGTTTTTTTGCCAATTTCCGTGTTTCGCAGAAAAGGAATATCAAACAGAGTCCAAACGGAATGAAACCTTCGCGAGCGTTATTTTTGGAACGGAAGCAATCCAGGAGACTTGGAGTAGACGTCAGGGTAGCTTCGAGGAAGCCACGAGGCAGGAGGGCACGCCCTACCCCCTAGGCGCGCCCCCACCCTCGTGGGCCCCTCGTGGCTCCCCTGACCGACTTCTTTCGCCTATATATGTCCATATACCCTAAAACCTTCGAGGAACAGAATAGATCGGGCATTCCGCCGCCGCAAGCCTCTGTAGCCACCAAAAACCAATCGGGACCCTATTTCGGCACCCTGCCGGAGGGGCGGATCCCTTACCGGTGGCCATCTTCATCATCCTGATGCTCTCCATGATGAGGAGGGAGTAGTTCACCCTCGGGGCTGAGGGTATGTACCAGTAGCTATGTGTTTGATCTCTCTCTCTCGCGCGCGCGCATTCTTGATTTGGCACGATCTTGATGTATCACGAGCTTTGCTATTATAGTTGGATCTTATGATGTTTCTCCCCCTCTACTCTCTTGTAATGGATTGAGTGTTCCCTTTGAAGTTATCTTATCGGATTGAGTCTTTAAGGATTTGAGAACACTTGATGTACGTCCTGCCGTGCTTATCTGTGGTGACAATGGGATATTCACGTGATCCACTTGATGTATGTTTTGGTGATCAACTTGCGAGTTCCGTGACCTTGTGAACTTATGCATAGGTGTTGGCACACATTTTCATCTTGACTATTCAGTAGAAACATTGGGGCACTCTTTGAAGTACTTTGTGTTGGTTGAATAGATGAATTTGAGATTGTGTGATGTATATCGTATAATCTTGCCCACGGATACTTGAGGTGACAATGGAGTATCTAGGTGACATTAGGGTTTTGGTTGATTTGTGTCTTAAGGTGTTATTCTAGTATGAACTCTGTGATAGATCGAATGGAAAGAATAGCTTCATGTTATTTTACTACGGACTCTTGAATAAATAGATCAAAAAGGATAACTTTGAGATGATTTCGTACCCTACCATAATCTCTTCGTTTGTTCTCCGCTATTAGTGGATTTGGAGTGACTCTTTGTTGCATGCTGAGGGATAGTTATATGATCCAGTTATGTTATTATTGTTGAGAGAACTTGCACTAGTGAAAGTATGAACCTTAGGCCTTGTTTCCTAGCATTGCAATACCGTTTACGCCCACTTTTACCACTTGTTACCTTGCTGTTTTTATATTTTCAGATTACAAATACTCATATCTACCATCCATATTGCACTTGTATCACCATCTCTTTGCCGAACTAGTGCACCTATACAATTTACCATTGTATTGGGTGTGTTGGGGACACAAGAGACTCTTTATTATTTGGTTGCAGGGTTGTTTGAGAGAGACCATCTTCATCCTACGCCTCCCACGGATTGGTAAACCTTAGGTCATCCACTTTAGGCCTTGTTCGGTTGCGTGTGAATCCGAGTGGATTGAAGGGGTTTGACGGGGATTTAAACCTCTTCTAAGTGAAAATATGAACCAATCCCTGCCAATCCTCTTGGGGAGAGGATTAACCGAACAAAGCCTTATGGAAATTTGCTATTGTCCTACAAACCTCTGCAATTGGAGGCCCAACAACGTCTACAAGAAGAAGGTTGTGTAGTAGACATGAAGCTCTTTTCTGGCGCCGTTGCCGGGGAGGTGAGTGCTTGAAGGTATATCTTTAGGTCTTGCAATCGAATCTTTTTTTTTCTTGTTTTATCACTAGTTTAGTCTATAAAATAAAACTACAAAAAATGGAATTGAGTTTGTCTGATACACTTCATCTTTTTAATATCTTTCATGAGACTGATGGTAAGGAAAATTATGCTCAAGTGCTAGAAGAAGAAATCTATAAGATGTTTGGCACTAAATATGTGAATGATAAGCATGATTGCAAAGTTATTAGTATGAATTCTTTGAATACCCATGATGCTAATGATATGCAAAGCCACAAGCTTGGGGATGCTATGTTTGATGAATATGATATTTTTTGTCCCCCAAGTTTTGATGAGAATATTTATTATGATGAAAGCATGCCTCCTATTTATGATGATTATATTGATGAAAGTGGGTTTAGAAGAGTGTCAACTTTAGGAAGTAATGATCCCACTATTTTGGAGGATGTGGAATATTATTGTGATAATTATGAAAGTGGATTTGGAGAGGTCATGACTTTATTTAGTGATGAATCCACTATTTCGGAAGAGGTTCCAATTGATTATGAGAACAAAGTTGCTATCTATGATGATTATTGTGATGACTTGTATGCTATTAAGAATAATGATAACCATGAAACTTTTCATCATGATTTTAGTTTTCAATTGGATTATGCCTCACATGATAGTTATTTTGTTGAGTTTGCTCCCACTACTATTGATGAGAATAAATTTGCTTATGGGGAGAGCAGTAAAAATTCTATGCTTGTAGATCATGAAAATAATGCTTTAGGTGCTGGTTATATTGTTTAATTCATTCATGATTCTACTGAAAATTATTATGAGGGAGGAACATATGCTTGTAGGAATTGCAATAATATCAAGTTTCCTCTCTATGTGCTTAAAGTTTTAAAGTTATGCTTGTTTTGCCTTCCTATGTTAGTTGATTATTGTTCCCATAAGTTGTTTGCTCACAAAATCCCTATGCATAGGAAGTGGGTTAGGCTTAAATGTGCTAGTCATATTCTTCATGATGCTCTCTTTAGGTTTCAATTCTTATCCTTTTATGTGAGCATCATTGAAATCATCATGCCTAGCTAGGGGCGTTAAACAATAGCGCTTGTTGGGAGGCAACCCAATTTTATTTTTGTTCCTTGATTTTTGCTAATGTTTAGTAATAAATAAATAATTTATCCTCTGGTTAGATGTGGTTTTATGTTTTAATTAGTGTTTGTTCCAAGTAGAACCTTTGGGAAGACTTGGGTGAAAGTTTATACGATCTTGCTGTAAAAATCAGAAACTTTGCGCTCATGAGATTAGCTGCCATTTTCTTTACTGGGGGGTGTTTTTAGGTTGATTCTTTTTGCATATGATTAATAAACAAATTCCTCAGGTCCACCAATTTATTTCAGAATTTTTGGAGTTCCAGAAGTATAAGTTTGATACATATTACTACAGACTGTTCTGGTTTTGACAGATTCTGTTTTCGTTGTGTTGTTTGTTTATTTTGATGAATCTATGAGTAGTATTGGAGGGTATGAACCATAGAGAAGTTGTAATACAGTAGGTTTAACACCAATATAAATAAATAATGAGTTAACAACAGCACCTAAGTGGTGATTTATTTTCTTATACTAATGGAGCTTACGAGTTTTGTTTTGAGTTTCGTGTTGTGAAGTTTTCATGTTTTGGGTAAAGATTTGATGGACTATGGAATAAGGAGTGGTAAGAGCCTGAGCGTGGGGATTACCAAGGCATACCAAGTTAATATTCAAGGACAAACAAGAACCTAAGCTTGGGGATGCCCCGGAAGGCATCCCGTCTTTCGTCTTTGTTCATCGGTAACTTTACTTGGAGCTATATTTTTATTCGCCACATGAAATGTGTTTTGCTTGGAGCATCATTTTATTTTGTTAGTATTTGCTTGATGTTATTTAGAATAATATTTTGCATCTATATTTTCAATAAAAATGTCAAGGATAGCCTTTACCATGCTTATTTTGCAAGTATAAATGTTTCTGTTTCAAAACAGAAAGTTTACCGCTGTTGCAAAAATTCCGTAGAAAAGCCAGAGAGTGATATAATGGTGAATCTTTTTGCATAATGAGCTATTATAAATCTTATACAACATAGTATTTTTCCCATAATTTTTGGAGTTAGGAAAGTATAATGAATCTTGCATTCTTTACAGACTATACTGTTTTGGCAGATTGCTGTTATGTTTGCATTGTTTGCATATGCTTTCTTGTTTAATGATTCTATTTGAGGATAGGAGTATTAAATATGCAGATACATTTAGTATGCAATGTCGAATAATAATGTTAGTAATATGTTACAGTAGAAAATGATAAGGTTTTTGCATTGTTTTATACTAACTTATCTCACGAGTTCTTGTTGAGGTTTGTGTGGATGAAGTTTTCGAGATTTAGGAAAACCGTGATATGAAAGGAATTAAGGAGACACAAAAGCTCAATCTTGGGGATGCCAAAGGCACCCAAAGATAATATTCTAAGAAGTCTCAAGCATCTAAGCTTGGGGATGCCCCGGTAGGCATCCCAGCTTTCTTCTTCAACAATTAACGGTTAGTATCGGTTGAACCTAAGTTTTTGCTTCTTCACATGAGTTGTGCTATCCTTGCAATGCCATTTTATTTTGTTTTGCTTGCTGTTTGAATAAAGTACTTAAGATATGAAATTCTTAAATGATAGAGAGTCTTTACATAGCTAAATAATTATTTAACTACTCATTGATCTTCACTTGTATCTGTTTGGAGTAGTTTGTCATTTACTAGTGTGCTTCACTTATATCTTATGAGTAAATGGTTGAATGATTTCAATGTCATAAATCTGAAATTATATATGTTTCATATGCTTATGCCATGGGGAGTGATGACTTGACATATAAGAAGTAGAGGTTGTAAACTTATTGAAGGTTAGCAAACATTGTATTGGTCACTTGAACAATTCATGAAGGAAGAGAGATTTCACATATAAATATATTATCATGGACATCTTTTGTAGTTGTGAGCACTCATTAAAATATGACATGCTAAAAGGTTGACGTTGGACAAGGAAGACAACATAATGGGTTATGTTTTCCTATATCTGAAAAGTTATATTGTCTTGGATCATCCAACATGTTGAGCTTGCCTTTCCCCCTCATGCTAGCCAAATTCTTTGCACTAAGTAGATATACTACTTGTGCTTCCAAATATCCCTAAACCAGTTTTGCCATGAGAGTCCACTATACCTACCTATGGATTGAGTAAGATCCTTCAAGTAAGTTGTCATCGGTGCATGCAATAAAAATTGCTCTCTAAATATGTATGACTTATTAGTGCAGAGAAAATAAGCTTTGTACGAACTTGTTGTGGAAGTAATAAAAGCGACGGACTACATAATAAAGTTCCATATACAAGTGGCAATATAAAGTGACGTTCTTTTGCACTAAGATTTTATGCATCCAACCATAAAAGCGCATGACAACCTCTGCTTCCCTCTGCGAAGGGCCTATCTTTTACTATGTATCTTCTACCCTTATACAAGAGTCATGGTGATCAACACCTTTCCTTTTTACATTTTTTCCTTTGGCAAGCACTTTGTGTTGGGGTGATCCAGATATATATATCCACTTGGATGTAGGTGTTCATAAATTATTATTGTTGACATTACCCTTGAGGTAAAAGGTTGGGAGGCGAAACTATAAGCCCCTATCTTTCTCTGTGTTTGATTAAAACTTTGGACCCATAAATATCACGTGAGTGTTAGCAATTGTGAAAGACTAAATGATAGTTGAGTATGTGGAGTTTGATAAATCAAAGATCTGACATAGACCCTTCCTCAAAATAAGATGAATTGCAATTGTTTGATGACTGAGAATGAAGTTTGCTAGTTTTCAAGAAAGTTTATGGTTTATGCTTTAACATGTGAATAGCTTGTTACTTGATCATGAAAAGTTTTATGAGATGAGCTACTCTTGTGACATATAATGATGCTAGAAAGGGTGACTGAAATTATCATTGATCAAACTTGTGCACCTGCTAGCATTCACACTTCATAAATTCTTTCTTTTATCATTTAACTACTCGAGGACGAGTAGGAATTAAGCTTGGGGATGCTGATACGTCTCCAATGTATCTATAATTCATGAAGTATTTATGCTATTATATTATTTGTTTTGACTGTTTAATGGGCTTTATTATACACTTTTATATTATTTTTGGGACTAACCTATTAACCGGACGCCCAGCCCATATTGCTGTTTTTTTGCCTATTTCAGTGTTTCCCAGAAAAGGAATATCAAACGGAGTCCAAACGGAATGAAACGTTCGCGAGA
Organism: Triticum dicoccoides; assembly: GCF_002162155.2. Classification (NCBI taxonomy): domain Eukaryota; kingdom Viridiplantae; phylum Streptophyta; class Magnoliopsida; order Poales; family Poaceae; genus Triticum; species Triticum dicoccoides. The sequence continues at coordinate 104,450,705 of NC_041381.1, read as the reverse complement.
GTTATTTTTGGAACGGAAGCAATCCAGGAGACTTGGAGTAGACGTCAGGGCAGCTTCGAGGAAGCCACGAGGCAGGAGGGCGTGCCCTACCCCCTTGGGTGCGCCCCCAGCCCTCATGGGCCCCTCGTGGCTCCCCTGACCGACTTCTTTCGCCTATATATGTCCATATACCCTAAAACCTTCGAGGAACAGAATAGATCGAGAGTTCCGCCGCCACAAGCCTCTGTAGCCACCAAAAACCAAGCGGGACCCTGTTCTGGCACCCTGCCGGAGGGCGGGATCCCTCACCGATGGCCATCTTCACCCTCGGTGCTGAGGGTATGTACCAGTAGCTATGTGTTTGATCTCTCTCTCTCGTGTTCTTGACTTGGCACAATATTGATGTATCGCGAGCTTTGCTATTATAGTTGGATCTTATGATGTTTCTCCCCCTCTACTCTCTTGTAATGGATTGAGTTTTCCCTTTAAAGTTATCTTGTCGGATTGAATCTTTAAGGATTTGAGAACACTTGATGTATGTATTGTCGTCCTTATCTGTGGTGACAATGGGATATTCACGTGATCCACTTGATGTATGTTTTGGTGATCAACTTGCGGGTTTCGTGACCTTGTGAACTTATGCATAGGGGTTGGCACACGTTTTCATCTTGACTCTTCGGTAGAAACTTTGGGGCACTCTTTGAAGTACTTTGTGTTGGTTGAATAGATGAATCTGAGATTGTGTGATGCATATCGTATAATCATGCCCACGGATACTTGAGGTGACAATGGAGTATCTAGGTGACATTAGAGTTTTGGTTGATTTGTGTCTTAAGGTGTTATTCTAATATGAACTCTATGATAGATTGAATGGAAAGAATAGCTTCATGTTATTTTTCTACGGACTCTGGAATAGATAGATCAAAAAGGATAACTTTGAGGTGGTTTCGTACCCTACCATAATCTCTTCGTTTGTTCTCCGCTATTAGTGGCTTTTGAGTGACTCTTTGTTGCATGTTGAGGGATAGTTATATGATCCAGTTATGTTATTATTGTTGAGAGAACTTGCACTAGTGAAAGTATGAACCTTAGGCCTTGTTTCCTAGCATTGAAATACCGTTTACGCTTACTTTTACCACTTGTTACCTTGCTGTTTTTATATTTTCAGATTACAAATACTCATATCTACCATCCATATTGCACTTGTATCACCATCTCTTCGCCGGACTAGTGCACCTATACAATTTACCATTGTATTGGGTGTGTTGGGGACACAAGAGAATCTTTGTTATATGGTTGCAGGGTTGTTTGAGAGAGACCATCTTCATCCTACGCCTACCACGGATTGATAAACCTTAGGTCATCCACTTGAGGATTTGCTACTGCCCTACAAACCTCTGCACTTGGTGGCCCAACAACGTCTACAAGAAGAAGGTTGTGTAGTAGACATCATCCCACACTACGCATATTTAAAGCTCAAGATGCCCGGCCCACGTGGCGTCATAACAGTAAATGGAAACACGGAACGCTCCCTCCATACTGAGGAGCACACCGCAGCCCTCGCGGCCGAAGTGCAGAGCTGCCCTATCAAGCCGCACACCTCATCGGCCATCAAACTTCCGGACATGGTTAAACGAGTCCGGTCAGTTCTGCATGATGACAACCCGGTTATTCCAGAGCTCGACTAGCAATTTCGCCTCCGTCGATCGCCGCACATACCCGTGACGTTCGTATCGCGCATGTATAATTATGCACTCAAAATACCTTGGGCGTCAACGGAGGCACAATACAAACATTTCTATAGTACGGTTTGACCCTATATGACCCTCCACCTTTTTTCTTCTACCACAGCTGCATTCAAACCTATATATCCTACGGACTTACAAGGACTCTTCTTCGAGCCTAGTCTCGTACGGATAGCCGAAGATCATTCCTCTTAAGGAACCTCTCTCTACAAGGCGAAAGCGACGCAGACATGTGGCAGGATGTCCAAAGGATTCCTCAGGCCAAACTTTTGTCAAGGACCTGTATCAAGCTTTCCTCCTTATTCTCAGACCCCCGGCATGTAAAATGACTTTGGTGCTTATGGTACCATCTGTAAGATCACGTTTTGACGTATCAATCAGATTCCCTTATTCATAAAACTATATTCCGTCTCCCCAGTTGTCTCACTCACGCACCTTGGCACCCATTGACAGGGGCTCTATGTGGCCACATTTGTGTCGCCAACCAAAAAGCCCGAATAGCTTTATAGCACACTTCATCGTCCCGAACTTGGCATTATATGCATCGGCTCTGAATCATGTCTTTGGTCAATAGTTGGGTTTCCCGGCTCTTGTGTTTGCTACCTTACGTTCCGTCTATTCGGCTAGGGTAGTAAAGGGAGAACTACTACGATTGTGTTTCTGCTTTGTCCGGTCAAGCACTCAGTAGAGAAAGCCGAAAACTGACTATCATGATGCGATGAGAGCTGGTCAGCCACTCGACGACTTACTAAATCTTTAACGATTTTTTCCGTATTACACGAAGGACCATTTTTCCGGTCACATGCGTAACGCACCCACATCCGGATAGCCACATACATACCAGAGGCTACCCTATAGCCCCATCATCAAAGTCCTATGGCTAAGTGAGAGTGTTAAAGCCATATAGTACAATTGCTTGGTTCACCGCACTGACACCTCCTTTACGAACCAATACGTTGGCTCAAGTGTGCTCATGGGCCATTCCAAACACCCCCGTAGTATCTACATGGAGGATAAAGCCTACGACTAGAAAACTCTCAAGAATACAAAAACGGTCGCACAGGAGGAAAGAAATTTCAGACAATGGCACAAATATATCACAAAGCCTTAATATATATAATAAACACGTCGGGGTCATTCGGATACATTCATTTGAATATAATGTCCTTTGAGCATTGACCCTCTATCAAGCGAGCACCCTCTATGACGTCTTCTAAATTGCGCTCTGGCGTGCGGTGGTCCTTGTCTCCGGGAGGACACTCAACCGTGACAACAGCGGCCTTCATATTCTCCCAGTGCATCTTGACGCGGGCGAAGGCCGTCCATGCACCTTCTATGCACATTGACCGCTTGATTGCATCGATTCGGGGCACGACATCGATGAGTTGCCGCACTAGGCGAAAATAGCTGCTCGGAATGGGTTCGGCTGGCCACAGTCGGACTATGACCTCCTTCATGGCCGCTCTAGACATCTTATGGAGCTCGGCCCACTGCGCCATTTGGTCATTCAGTAGCGCCGAGCACTCGTGCGTCGCGAACTGCGACCAGAATAGCTTATCTATCGCATGCCCCTCCTAGGCTCGGTAGAATTGCGCAGCGTCAGCGGCGCTCTTCGGAAGATCCACAAAGGCATCTGGATAACTCCATAGTCGATTAAGCAGGGCATACCTCTGATCGCCAAACTTAGACTGTACAAGAAACGGGCTTACCAGCCGCTATCTGTCTGGCCTGTCGGATCTCCTCGCGAGCCGCTCGGGATTCGGACCTCGCCTCTTGGGCCTCCTGAAGGGCCTTGGCGAGTTTGGCTGCTTTAGCTTTATTCTCCTCTCCGAGGAGCTCGCACTTACGAGTGGCATCCTTGAGCTCTAGCTCAATCTTGGATACCCTCTCCTCGAACTGGTGCAGGGCAGCCTGTTCGGCCTTTAAATCTGTAGCTGTTTTCTCCGCGGCCGCTTTACTTGCCTGCTCCTTCGCCCGGGCAAGGTCACCCCTGAGGGTCTCGACCTCAGCAGCGCCATCTTCAATTATGCATATAGCAGCGTGTAAGCTTCAACTTCGCATTTGCAAACTAGTACAATCACATACAGAATACTTGAAACATACCCTGCGCCTCGTCAAGCCGTTTGTCAATTCGGATATTGTCCTCGTCGACCAGCTGCAGTTTCCGCTTTAGTTCGGAAACTTTGGCGGCCTGAGCGGTCGCCGCTAACAGTAAAGCCTGTTTTTTTATGAAAAAAGATAAGTATGTTATTTCCTGCAGATGTCTATAGATCCTCTGTTTGCCCTCCTTCATGGGCCAAACAGAGTCTCAGGGGCTACCATCTATATACAGGCAGATTTTTCATATGGAAAGCGGCTAAAGGCATTACATCGCATACCTCCAAGCCTGTTAGTAGGCTCGTGAAGGCTTCATTCAGCCCGCTCTTAGCGGACTGAATCTTCTCAACCACCGTACCCATCAAGGTACGGTGCTCCTCCAAGATGGGCACACTTTGCAGAGCGTCCATCCGCATGTTCGGTGCCTCCACATTAGTAGAGGTCGTTGTCGGAATAGCCGTATCCCCCTCCCGCAGAGGGTGCTACTGATTCGATTCCGGAGCCGTTTGTGTATCTGGAATAGTATTCGGCCGGGGGTCGGATGATCCAGGACCCCCGTCGTCAGTCTCCACGAGGGTTGCACCCCTCATGTTCTCGACAACCAAGGCGTTATCCTCTGGCGCCGTCTTGGTCCCCTCCCGCACCTCTTCGGAGCCCGGAGAGATCCTTTGGGACGACACCTCAGTGTCGTTCGTCCTAGGAGGCGGGGAAGCTTGTGGAGGCATCTCGCTCTCCATCATCTCTGGTGGAAGATCCCCCGATGACGATAATTCTTGAGGGATGTCACGGGCCGGGCTCACAAAATTTGATATTATTCTTATGATTTATAAAAGATTGGATGTATGTAAGGCATCCTAAGGTACTGACGATTCGGCAAGGGGCTTGGCTCAGGGGCGATCCTTGGGGACAGCTTCGGCACCTGAATCCGAATCATCCGAGAGGGATATCTTTCCCCTCTTATATGCCCCCTCCTCCGGATCTATGGAGGCCACCCTCTTTTTCCATTTGAGAGGAGGGTTCTCTTCTCCCTCCTCCTCCTCCTCCTCCTCCTCCTCATCTTCGTCTCCCTCGTGAGTGTAAGGAGCCTCGGTTCCTCTTGACATAGCGCCCAAAGTATCTTAGTGATGGAAGCCACCTTCGGCCTCCTTGCTCTTCTTCTTCTTGTCCTTCTTCCCCGGCGCCTGGTAGGGCACCGGTACCAGCATCCTAATAAACAGAGGCTCGGCTGAGTTTTTGGGGAGCGGGGCCGGACACTTAATCGGCTCCACCTTCTTTATCCAGTCCTATTCAGGAGATGGAATTTTCAGTACCCCTCCATAAGATTTACGAGCTAAGTAATGTTCGTAAATATGATACATACTGGGGATGCCGGATTGTTGTAGTCGAGGCCAGTGTTGTTAGACGTCCTTGGCCATATTTTCTGCTTCTTGAAGAGCAGCTTCCAGATCCCTTTGTGCGTCGTGCCAAAGAATCGCTGCAGGGTCCGTGGCCCCTCCGGATTAAACTCCCGCATCTTGAGAGGCCGTCGTTCGCAGGGAAGAGCTCGGCAGATAAGCATCACCTGGATCACATCAGCAAGGGTGATGTCCTTTTTTATCATACATTTGATACGCTTTTGCAGCATCGACACTTTGTCAGGGTATCACCAATCTAGACCCTTGTTGGTCCAGGATGTGAGCCACAATGGATGTCCAGATCTGAAAGCAGGAGCGGCCGCCCACTTGGAGCCGTGGGGTTCGGTGATGTAGAACCACTCCTGCTGCCATACCTTGACAGTGTCCACGAATGTCCCCTTGGGCCAGGTAACACTGGGAAGCTTGCTCACCATGGCACCGCCGTACTCTGCGTGTTGGCCCTCAACCACCTTCGGCTTCACATTGAAGACCTTGAGCCATAGGCCAAAGTGTGAGGGGACACGAAGAAATGCCTCACACACGACGATGAACGCCGAGATATGGAGGACCGAATTCGGGGCCAGATTGTGGAAATCCAGCCCGTAGTAAAGCATGAGGCCTCAGACGAAGGGATGAAGGGCGAACCCAAGTCCTTGAAGGAAGTGGGAGATGTACACCACCCTATCGCGGGATAGAAAGTCTGTGTGTAATCTCCGCTGTCAAGTACCTCGCCTCAGGCAGATCCTTGATGTTCTTCTCCGTTACGGAGGAGGCCATCTGCTTGCCCTGGAAACCGGTGCTACGTCTTGAGCTAGTGTTGGTTTTCCCCGAAGAGGAGAGGGTGATGCAGAAAGTGTAGCGTAAGTATTTCCCTCAGTTTTTGAGAACCAAGGTATCAATCCAGTAGGAGGCTCCTCAAAAGTCCCACGCACCTATACAAACAAATTGAGAACTCGCAACCAACGCAATAAAGGGGTTGTCAATCCCTTCACAACCACTTGCGAAAGTGAGATCTAATAGAGAAAGTATGATAATGTAAATATATTTTTGATATTTTATGATATAGATGCAAGAAAAGTAAAGATGCAAATAAAAGTAGATTGAAATCAAATATGATAAGAGATAGACCCGGGGGCCATAGGTTTCACTAGAGGCTTCTCTCGAGAGTATAAGTATTACGGTGGGTGAACAAATTACTGTCAAGCAATTGATAGAAAAGCGAATAATTATGACGTTATCTAGGCAGGATCATGTATATAGGCATCACATACAAAACAAGTAAACTGACTCCTGCCTGCATGTACTACTATTACTCCACACATCGACCTCTAAGCATGCATCTAGAGTATTAAGTTCATAAGAACGGAGTAACGCATTAAGCAAGATGATATGATGTAGAGGGATAAACTCATGCAATATGATATAAACCCCATTTTGTTATCCTCGATGGCAACAATACAATACGTGTCTTGCAACCCTTTCTGTCACTGGGTAAGAACACCACAAGATTGAACCCAAAGCTAAGCACTTCTCCCATTTCAAGAAAGATCAATCTAGTAGGCCAAACCAAACCGATAATTCGAAGAGACTTGCAAAGATAACTCAATCATACATAAAAGAATTCAGAGAAGATTCAATTAATAACCATAGATAAATCTAAACATAAACTCACAATTCATCGGATCTTGACAAACACACCACAAAAAGAGATTACATCGAATAGATCTCCACAAGAGAGGGGGAGATCATTGTATTGAGATCCAAAAAGAGAGAAGAAGCCATCTAGCTAATAACTATGGACCAGTAGGTCTGTGGTAAACTACTCACAACTCATAGGAGGGGCAAGGATGTTGATGTAGAGGCCCTCCGTGGTCGATTCCCCCTCCGGCAGAGTGTCGGCGAAGGCTCCAAGATGGGATCTCGCGGATACAGAAGGTTACGGTGGTGGAAATTGTGTTTCGTGGTGCCCCTGTATGTTTTCGGGGTCCGTAGGTATATATAGGAGAAAGAAGTACGTTGGTGGATGCCCGAGGGGCCCACGAGACAGGGGGCGCGCCCTATAGGGGGGGCGCGCCCTCCTATCTCGTGGGGCCCTTGGAGCTTTCTTGACTTGCACTCCAGGCTCTCCGGATCAGATTTGTTCCAAAAATAACGCTCCCGAAGGTTTCATTCCGTTTCGACTCCGTTTGATATTCCTTTTCTTCAAAATACTGAAATAAGCAAAAAAACAACAATACGGGTTCGGCCTTCGGTTAGTAGGTTAGTCCCAAAAATGATAAAAATATGTAGAATAAAGCCCATAAGAATCCAAAATAGGTAATATAATAGCATGGAACAATCAAAAATTATAGATACGTTGGAGACGTATCAAGCATCCCCAAGCTTAATTCCCACTCGTCCTCGAGTAGGTAAATGATAAAAAGAGAATTTTTGATGTGGAATGCTACCTAGCATAATTCATAATGTAATTTTCTTTCATTGTGGCATGAATGTTCAGATCCACGTAATACAAAATAAAAGTTCATATTGATATAAGAAATAGTAATACTTCAAGCATACTAAACAAGTAACCGTGTCTTCTCGAAATAGCATGGCTAAAGGAAAGTTATCCCTACAAAATCATATAGTTTGGCTAAGCTCTATCTTCATCACACAAAGTATTTAATCATGCACAACCCCGATGACAAGCCAAGCAATTGTTTCATACTTTAATAATCTCAAACTTCTTCAACTTTCACGCAATACATGAGCGTGAGCCATGGACATAGCACTATATGTGGAATAGAACGGTGGTTGTGGAGAAGACAAAAAAGGAGAAGATAGTCTCACATCAACTAGGCGTATCAACGGGCTATGGAGATGCCCATTAATAGATATCAATGTGAGTGAGTAGGGATTGCCATGCAACGGATGCACTAGAGCTATAAATATATGAAAGCTCAACAAAAGAAAACTAGTGGGGTGCATCCAACTTGCTTGCTCACGAAGACCTAGTGCATTTTGAGGAAGCCCATCATTGGAATATACAAGCCAAGTTCTATAATGAAAAATTCCCACTAGTAAATGGAAGTGACAACATATGAGACTCTCTATCATGAAGATCATGGTGCTACTTTGAAGCACAAGTGTGGTAAAAGGATAGTAGCATTGTCCCTTCTCTCTTTTTCTCTCATTTTTTTATTTGGGCCTTTTCTCTCCTTTTTTATGGCCTCTTTTTTTTATTTTATTTTTTTATTTCGTCCGGAGTCTCATCCCTACTTATGGGGGAATCATAGTCTCCATCACCCTTTCCTCACTGGGACAATGCTCTAATAATGATGATCATCACACTTTTATTTTTTTACAACTCAACAATTACAACTAAATACTTAGAACAAAATGTGACTCTATATGAATGCCTCCGGCGGTATACCGGGATATGCAATTAATCAAGAGTGACATGTATGAAAGAATTATGAACGGTGGCTTTGCCACAAATACAATGTCAACTACATGTTCATGCAAAAAGCAATATGACAAAAGTAATGTGTGTCATATGAACGGAACGGTGGAAAGTTGCATGACAATATATCTCGGAATGGCTATGGAAATGCCATAATAGGTAGGTATGGTTGCTGTTTTGAGGAAGGAGTATGGTGGGTGTACGGTACCGGCAAAAGCTGCACGATACAAGAGAGGCTAGCAATAATGGAGGGGTGAAAGGAGTGCGTATAATCCATGGACTCAACATTAATCAAAAGAACTCATATACTTGTTGTAAAAATTTAGAAGTCATCAAAACCAAAGCACTGCACGCATGCTCCTAGGGGGATAGATTGGTAGGAAAAGACCATCGCTCGTCCCCGACTGCCACTCATAAGGAAGACAATCAATAAATAAAATTGTGCTCCAACTTCATCACAAAGCGGTTCACCATACGTGCATCCTATAGGAATCACAAACTTCAACACAAGCATTCTTTAAATCTATAATCACCAAACTAGCATGACTTTAATATTACTACCTCCATATCTCAAAACAATTATCAAGCATCAAATTGATCATAGCATCCAATTCACTTTCTATGATAGTTTTTATTATACCCAACTTGGATGCTCATCATTCTAGGACCAAATTAAAACCATAGCAAATACCATGCTGTTCTAAGAGACTCTCAAAATAATATAAGTGAAGCATGAGAGACTAGCAATTTCTATAAAAATAATCCACCACCATGCTCTAAAAGATATAAGTGAAGCACTAGAGCAAAAACTATCAAGCTCCAAAGATATAAGTGAAGCACATAGAGTATTCTAGCAAATTCTAATCAAATAGGCTTCTCCAAAAAGGTGTGTTACAGCAAGGATGATTGTGGTAAGCTAACAAGCAAATACCAATATAATACACGACGCTCCAAGCAAAACACATATCATGTAGTGAATAAAAATATAGCTCCAAGTAAAGTTACCAATGAATGAAGACGAAAGAGGGGATGCCTTCCCGGGGCATCCCCAAGCTTAGGCTTTTGGCTATTCTTTAATATCTTGGGGTGCCATAAGCATCCCCAAGCTTAGGATCTTGCCACTCTTTATTCCATAGTCCATAAAAGCTTTACCCAAAACTTGAAAACTTCACAACACAAAACTCAACAGGAAATCTTATAAGCTCCGTTAGTGAAAGAAAACAAAACCACCACATAAGGTACTGCAATGCACTCATTCTTTATTTATTTTGGTGTTAAACCTACTGTATTCCAACTTCCTTATGGTTTATAAACTAATTTATTAGCCATAGATGCATTGAAATAAGCAAACAACACACAAAAAACAGAATCTGTCAAAAACAGAATAGTCTGTAGCAATATGTAACTAACGCAAACTTCTGGAACTCTAAAAATCCTACCAAAATATTACGTACTGGAAAATTTGTTTATTGATCAGCAGCAAAAAGAATAAATGCAAAATATTTTTTATGTGATTTATTGATTTTTTTCTCGTGAGCGCAAAGTTTCTGTTTTTCAGCAGAATCAAATCAACCATCATCATAGTTAATCCTATAGGTTCTTCTTGGCACAAACACTAAACAAAAGATAAAAACACATCTAAACAGAAAATAGAAACAAAATTTAACACTAAACAGGAACAAAAACAAAGAACATAAAGAAAATTGGGTTGCCTCCCAACTAGCGCTATCATTTAACGCCCCTAGCTAGGCATAAAAGCAAGGATAGATCTAACGAGTGCCATCTTTGGCACTTGATTCATAGGTAGCACGCATGATAGATTCATAAGGTAATTTGACTTTATTTCTTGGAAAGTGCTCCATGCCTTTCTTTAAAGGAAATTGGAATCTAATGTTCCCTTCCTTCATATCAATAATCGCACCAATCGTTCTAAGGAAAGGTCTACCAAGAATAATAGGGCAAGAAAGATTGCAATCTATATCAAGAACGATAAAATCTACGGGCACCAAATTTCTATTAGCAACAATAAGAACATCATTGATCCTTCCCATAGGCTTTTTAATGGTGGAATCCGCAAGATGCAAATTTAAAGAGCAATCATCAAGATCATGGAAGTCTAGAATATTGCATAAAGTTTTCGGAATTGTGGAAACACTAGCACCCAAATCACACAAAGCAAAACACTCAAAATCTTTATTTCTAATTTTTATAGTAGGTTCCCACTCATCATTAAGTTTTCTAGGTATAGAAACTTCCAAATTAAGTTTTTCATCATAAGATTGCATCAAGGCATCAACAATATGTTTGGTAAAAGCTTTGTTTTGACTATAAGCATGAGGAGAATTAACAACGGATTGCAACAAGGAAATACAACCTTTTAAAGAGAAATTATCATAATCAAATTCCTTGAAATCCGAGATAGTAGGTTCAACATTATTAGAAGTTGAGGATTCTCTAATCTCTCTTTTACCAAATTTAGCATTAAGATCTAAAGACTCCGAATTTTTGGGACGCCTTCTAGGCAAAGTTGATTCATCATCAGTCCCATAATCATCAAAATTCATATTACAAAACATAGATCTAATAGGTGACGTATCAATAACTTTAAGATCCTCATCATTATTTTCATGTAAATTAGAATAACACGCTTTTATAAAGCTTTCCTTTTTAGCACGCAATCTAGCGGTTCTTTCCTTGCACTCATCAATGGAGATTCTCATTACTTTGAGAGACTCATTGATATCATGCTTAGGAGAAGAGGATCCAAGTTTAAGAGAATTAACATCAAGCAAAAGTCTATCAATGTTCCTAGCCAAATCATCAACTTTGAGCAATTTTTCTTCAAGCAAAGCATTAAAATTCTTTTTAGAAATCATAAATTCTTTCACACTATTCTCAAAATCAGAGGGCATATTATTAAAATTACCATAAGAATTATTGTAGGAATTTCCATAATTATTAGAGGGATTACTGGGGAACGGTCTAGCATTAAAATTTCCTCTATAAGCATTGTTTCCAAAATTATTCCTACCAAAAAAATTCACATCCATAGATTCATTACTATTCTCAATCAAAGAAGACAGAGGCATATCATTGGGATCAAGAGGAGTATTTTCAGTAGCAAACATCTTCATAAGTTCATCCATCTTTCCACTCAAAACATTGATTTCTTCTATAGCATGCACTTTTTTACTAGAAGATCTTTCGGTGTGCCATTGAGAATAATTAGCCATAATATTATTTAGCAATTTTGTAGCATCTCCTAATGTAATTTCCATAAACGTGCCTCCCGCGGCCGAATCTAAGAGATTTCTAGAAGCAAAGTTCAAATCGGCATAAAAATTTTGTATGATCATCCATAAATTCAAACCATGAGTAGGGCAATTGCGAAGCATCAATTTCATTCTTTCCCAAGATTGGGCAACATGCTCATGATCAAGTCATTTAAAATTCATAATATCGTTCCTAAGAGTGATGATCCTAGCGGGAGGAAAATACTTAGAGATAAAAGCATCTTTGCACTTGTTCCAATAATCAATACTATTTTTAGGCAAAGACGAAAACCAAACTTTAGCACGATCTATAAGAGAAAATGGAAATAACTTCAATTTAACAATATTGTTATCCGTATATTTCTTCTTTTGCATGTCACACAAATCAACAAAATTGTTTAGATGCGTAGCGGCATCTTCACTATGAAGGCCGGCGAATTAATCTTTCATAACAAGATTCAGCACAGCAATATTGATTTCACAAGACTCAACATCATTAAGAGGAGCAACCGGAGTACTAAGGAAATCATTATTAATTGTATTCGAGAAATCACACAACCTGGTATTATCTTGTGCCATGGCAACAAGTAATCCAACACACAAGCAAACAAAAAACGGCAAACATAAAGAGGCGAGCGAAAAGAGAGGAGGAGATTGGGAAAGGGAGGGCGAATAAAACAGCAAGGGTGATGTGGGGGAGAGGAAAACGAGAGGCAAATGGAAAACAATGTAAATGCGAGGGAGATGAGTTTGTGATGGGTACTTGGTATGTCTTTACTTGAGCGAAGACCTCCCCGGCAACGGCGCCAGAAATCCTTCTTGCTACGTCTTGAGCTAGCGTTGGTTTTCCCCGAAGAGGAGAGGGTGATGCAGCAAGTGTAGCGTAAGTATTTCCCTCAGTTTTTTAGAACGAAGGTATCAATCCAGTAGGAGGCTCCTTAAAAGTCCCACGCACCTACACAAACAAACTAAGAAATCGCAACCAACACAATAAAGGGGTTGTCAATCCCTTCACGGCCACTTGCGAAAGTGAGATCTAATAGAGAAAGTATGATAAGATAAATATTTTTTTGATATTTTATGATATAGATGCAAGAAAAGTAAAGATGCAAATAAAATTAGATTGAAAGCAAATTTGATAAGAGATAGACCCGGGGGCCATAGGTTTCACTAGAGGCTTCTCTCGAGAATATAAGTATTACGGTGGGTGAACAAATTACTGTCAAGCAATTGATAGAAAAGCGAATAATTATGACGTTATCTAGGCATGATCATGTATATAGGCATCACATCCAAAACAAGTAAACCGACTCCTGCCTGCATCTACTACTATTACTTCACACATCGACCGCTATCCAGCATGCATCTAGAGTATTAAGTTCATAAGAACGGAGTAACACATTAAGCAAGATGATATGATGTAGAGGGATAAACTCATGCAATATGATATAAACCCCATCTTGTTATTCTCGATGGCAACAATACAATACGTGTCTTGCAACCCTTTTCGTCACTCGGTAAGAACACCGCAAGATTGAACCCAAAGCTAAGCACTTCTCCCATGGCAAGAAAGATCAATCTAGTAGGCCAAACCAAACCGATAATTCGAAGAGACTTGCAAAGATAACTCAATCATACATAAAAGAATTTAGAGACGATTCAATTAATAACCATAGATAAATCTGAACATAAACTCACAATTCATCGGATCTTGACAAACACACCGCAAAAAGGGATTACATCGAATAGATCTCCACTAGAGAGGGGGAGATCATTGTATTGAGATCCAAAAAGAGAGCAGAAGCCATCTAGCTAATAACTATGGACCCGTAGGTCTGTGGTAAACTACTCACAACTCATAGGAGGGGCAAGGATGTTGATGTAGAGGCCCTCCGTGGTCGATTCCCCCTCCGGCAGAGTGCCGGCGAAGGCTCCAAGATGGGATCTCGTGGATACACAAGGTTACGGTGGTGGAAATTGTGTTTCGTGGGTGCCCTTGGATGTTTTTGGGGTCCGTAGGTATATATAGGAGGAAGAAGTACGTCGGTGGACGCCCGAGAGGCCCACGAGACAGGGGGGCGCGCCCTACAGGGGGGCGCCCTCCTATCTCGTGGGGCCCTCGGAGCTTTCTTGACTTGCACTCCAGGCTCTCCGGATCAGATTTGTTCCAAAAATAACGCTGCCGAAGGTTTCATTCCGTTTCGACTCCGTTTGATATTCCTTTTCTTCGAAATACTGAAATAGGCAAAAAAAACAACAATAAGGGCTGGGCCTCCGGTTAGTAGGTTAGTCCCAAAAATGATAAAAATATGTAGAATAAAGCTCATAAGCATCCAAAATAGGTAATATAATAGCATGGAACAATCAAAAATTATAGATACATTGGAGACGTATCAACCGGATCCGGCCATTGCTGGAGAAGTTGGGGCGAAGGGAAAGTTTAGAACTTGGGCGCTGGAGCTCGGGGACGGAAGTGTAGAGGAAGAAGAAGGCGTGAGGTGAACAGATGGGTCCTTGTCCTCTTATAGAGGCAGTGAATATCAAGCGCCCCCTCATAAGCCTTAAACCTCGCCTATTCCCAAGGAGACGTGCGAACGGCATGGTTGGATTACCCAAACCCGTATTGATGAGGATCCCATGATAAGGGGACACGATCTCTGCTTTGACACGACGTGTCAATGACCGTGCCTCGAAACACGAAGCGGGGGGCTATAAAACGGTTCAGAATAATAACAAGGCCAGAACATAACGTCTCGTCCAAAAGGTTGCCCGTGGACGTGACTTATTTTGCTTTAAGTATTGTTGCCTTTTACAGCTTAGGGTTGTAAGTGTTAAGCAGGGCCGGATACAGCTCTTATGTGCGGAAGACTGCTTTGGAGAATTCGGAGAAGGAACCCGCATTGCAATGCCGAAGACAATCTGCGTGCTAGATACATCTTCATTAAAGCCCGGTTCAGGGGCTACTGAAGGAGTCCTAGACTAGGGGGGCCTCGGGCGTCCGGGCTATGTGATATGGGCCGGACTAATGGGCCGTGAAGATATGAGATCAAAGACCTTCCCCCATGTCCGGATGAGACTCTCCTTTGCGTGGATGGCAAACTTGGCGTTCAGATCATGCATCTTCCTTTCTCTGTAAACCGACTCTGTACAACCCTAGGTCCCTCCGGTGTCTATATAAACCGGAGGGTTTAGTCCATGGGGGGCATCACAATCATACAGACTAGACATCTAGGGTTTAGCCATTACGATATCGAGGTAGATCAACTCTTGTAATCCCTATACTCATCAAAGTCAATCAAGCAGGAAATAGGGTAATACCTCCATCAAGAGGGCCCGAACCTGGGTAAACATCGTGTCCCCTGCCTCCTGTTACCTTCGATCCTTAGACGCACAGTTCGGAACCCCCTATCCGAGATCTACCGATTTTGACACCGACAATGGCTACTAGGCGGACGGGTGGAGTAGAAAGTGGCGGCGACAGCGGACAGGAGGAGGAAAATGTGGATGGATGATAGGGTTTCAATGCCGCCGGTCAACTTAAATAGCCGGGCTTGGCACGACATGGCCCACCAGAGCTGCGCCATCGATCCGACGGAGGAGACGAGTTTCGGACCGCCGGGTTTTAGGGCGGTTGGGACCACTTCATCAGTCCGGCGTAGCGGGCGTGCCCAGGTGCCCCATATTCTCCCTCATATTTAAGCTAGATACGGGGGTGCTGGTCAGCCCGGGCGTTTGAAGTTCGTCTGGGTCGAAAAATCGTGACCGGTCAGTGATCGGATGACCCGCACCCATCCGGGCGTTTGAGGAGGTTTTGGGATGATGCTCTTATCTTGCATAAACTTTAGCAGCGCCGTATAATTGTGCAACTATGGATGCTGCCACGAGATGTTTAATTATTTTTTTCGGGGAACCAAAATGTATGGGGCTACTACGGTCAGCTAGTCATTACTACCATGTCTCCGTGACGTACTGTGCCTGCAAATACAGTGCCAGCCAAGTACACAACTTAGCTGGTACTACGAGAGACAATCAATCATGCGGTGGATGGACTGATGGGGCTGTATTGCTATGACTCTAGCTAGTAGTCCACCCTATACAAATACAAGTATACCGTACAGACTGGAGGTTTGGGTTGTGAGATCCGCGGCGCGAGGGTACGGCATATGCATGTTTGCGTGAACTGCACTTGAAACCATTGGGATAACATAACATACTCTACTCCGGCGGGCGGCTGAATAATCTACTCCGGTAGAGTACACGAGACACCCTTGGATTGGCAAAGATATGTCCTCCCCTGGCTAGCTTTGTTGGCTCTGATTACCAGGGCACACGTTACCATCACACCACTAACGACGACGACACTTTCCGGGCACAAATCCATCATCGATCCGTGCAGAGTATTATATGCCAGTTTTATACGTTTTCTACCACACAGCTGTTAGAGCGAGACGGATACGCACAGGGCACAGGCTAGGGCAGAAGGGAGGCGTCACACACGGCAGACTGATGCCAACACACTTGTGAAGGATAATAAACCCATCTTATCTTATTTGTCTCAAAAATCAACAAGGCAACAAAGGCCGGAAGTAGAGTGATTACTGCATAAATAAGTCTAGATAATGCTGTACTACGTACTCCGGCAGGGGATGTTCCAAGTGACACCCCATTTGTGGATAAACTGTATAGTGGTCCCTGCAAAAAAAAAACTGTATAATGTAGTTCTGGAGTACTTGATTACTCTTCGATCTTAAGCAAGTGTACTTGTTTAACCAGCTAGGAGTAGCTTGGTAGGTTGGTTAGGACCAGTACGTACTCCGTAATCCCGGTCCGTATATCGGCTGCATTGAAGTGAACTATACCTACAGTAGTCTATCATTCCTTGCTTTTTCCGAGGGAGATCACGAGAGTGCAATCAGCAAGTAGCCGACTAAGTTAATCTTCCCGAGATCAAATCTTGAGCACCCCTGGCACGAGCGAGCTTGCTACCACCGGCAGTTAATTTTTTTTCTTCTTGCCAAACAACGGCAGGTAAATAAACACTGTAATTAAACATTTCGAGGATGTGCAGACGATGCACTGGTGCACACATGCCAGCCAGCCAGCCAGCCGGCGTCAGAATAATGGAACATCATACCAGCCGCAGGGTTGGCATTTCTTGAGAGCTGGAGTAATTAGCAGGAATCATCAACAAGAAGCCGAGCATATAGTGTTTAAATAGGTCTAGCGTGTCATGTACACGTATTTATGTACGTATATAACTTGTGTATGCTGATCATTATATATAGAAAGACGTGGAGAGGCATTGCCTCACGAAAAACCCTAAACCTATTCTCAAACTTGGTATCAGAGCCTACCTAGCCGCCGCCGCCGCCGCCTCTCCTCCCTCCGCCGCCGCCGCCAGCCCTCCTCGCGGCCGCCGCGATGTCCAAGTCGCCCGCCGCCGATCAGTCCTCCTCATCGGCCACCGCGATGACCGCGTCCTCCGCCCTCGCCCTCATCGTGTCCGCCCCCGTCATCGCGCCACCATCGGCATCGGCTCCCGCTCCCGTCCTTCCGCCCATCGCGGTCTCTCTCGACCACAGTAATTTCATGCTGTGGAGGGCTCTCACCCTCCCCAACTTCGCCGGCGTACGCCTCCACGGGTTCCTCGATGGCTCGGCCAAGGCGCCGGAGCCGTCCGTGACGACAGGCACCGGTGACACGGCTCGTACCATCACCAACCCCGAATACGAGCAGTGGTGGACTCTTGATCAAAAGGTCCTCGGGCATCTCCTCGGCTCCATGAGCGTGGAGATATCCGCGCAGCTGATCGGCTACAGGACGGCGGCTGCTGGATGGGCTGCTGTACACACCATGTTCGCCGCCGAGAACAGCGCCGGCGTGCGCAACCTTCGGCGCCAGATCCAGGCGCTATGCAAAGGAGATAGACCCGCCGGTGAGTACATGCAGAAGGTTAAATCTCTCGCCGATTCGATGGCCGCCGTCGGTTCTCCTCTTCGCGATGACGAGATCATCGACTACATGCTGACCGGGCTCGGCTCGGCGTTCAACCCCATCGCTGCTTCGATGAACTTCGCCGGCGTGCCGATCACGTTTCCGGCGTTCTACTCCAACGTCATCCACTACGAGGCCCTACAGCAGCATCAATCGGAAGTTGAGGACTGGCAGTCCTCCGCAAACGCCGCCTCCCGGCCGGCCTACCACGATCACGCCGGTCGTGTGCCCGATTCCGGATGCCCAAGTGGCGGCCGCTCCTCCGCCGCCTCTCTTCCGCCTGGATCGGCGAGCTACGGCTCCGCCCAGGGCGGTGCCCCTGGCCGTAACAACGGCAACACCGGCGGCCACGACCGCAATGGAGGAGGCAATGGGGGTGGCCGCCGTCGCTGGCGCCCTAGTGAAGGAAATATGCCCTAGAGGCAATAATAAAGTTATTATTTATTTCCTTATTTCATGATAAATGTTTATTATTCATGCTAGAATTGTATTAACCGGAAACATGATACATGTGTGAATACATAGACAAACATATAGTCACTAGTATGCTTCTACTTGACTAGCTCATTAATCAAAGATGGTTATGTTTCCTAATCATAGACATGTGTTGTCATTTGATTAATGGGATCACATCATTAGGAGAATGATGTGATTGACATGACCCATTCCGTTAGCCTAGCACTTGATCGTTTAGTATATTGCTATTGCTTTCTTCATGACTTATACATGTTCCTGTAACTATGAGAATTATGCAACTCCCGTTTACCGGAGGAACACTTTGGGTACAACCAAACGTCACAACGTAACTGGGTGATTATAAAGGAGTACTACAGGTGTCTCCGAAGGTACATGTTGAGTTGGCGTATTTCGAGATTAGGTTTTGTCACTCCGATTGTCGGAGAGGTATCTCTGGGCCCTCTCGGTAATGCACATCATTATAAGCCTTGCAAGCAATGTGACCAAATGAGTTGGTTACGGGATGATGCATTACGGAATGAGTAAAGAGACTTGCCGGTAACGAGATTCAACTAGGTATTGGATACCTACGATCAAATCTCGGGCGAGTAACATACCGATAACAAAGGGAACAACGTATGTTGTTATGCGGTTTGACCGATAAAGATCTTCGTAGAATATGTAGGAACCAATATGGGCATCCAGGTTCCGCTATTGGTTATTGAACGAGAATAGTTCTAGGTCATGTCTACATAGTTCTCGAACCCATAGGGTCCGCACGCTTAACGTTACGATGACAGTTTTATTATGAGTTTATAAGTTTTGATGTACCGAAGTTTGTTCGGAGTCCCGGATGTGATCACGGACGTAACGAGGAGTCTCGAAATGGTCGAGACATAAAGATCGATATATTGGAAGCCTATATTTCAACATCGGAATCATTCCGGGTGAAATCGGCATTTTACCGGAGTACCGGGAGGTTACCGGAACCCCCCGGGGGGTTATTGGGCCTACATGGGCCTCGAGGGAGAAGAGGGAAGGAGGCAGGAGGGGGCCGCGCGCCCCTCCCCTTCCTAGTCCGAATAGGACAAGGGAAGGGGGGCGGCGCCCCCCCTTTCCTTTCCCTCTTCCTCCTCTTTCCCCCCTTCTCCTATTCCAACTAGGAAAGAAGGGAGTCCTACTCCCGGTGGGAGTAGGACGCCCCCCTTGGCGCGCCCTCCTTGGCCGGCCGCCTCCTCCCCCCTGGCTCCTTTATATACGGGGGCGGGGGACACCCCATAGACACACAAGTTGATCTACGGATCGTTCCTTAGCCGTGTGCGGTGCCCCCTTCCACCATATTCCACCTCGGTCATATCCTCACGGAGTTTAGGCGAAGCCCTGTGCCGGTAGAGCATCATCATCGTCACCACGCCGTCGTGCTGACGGAACTCATCCCCGAAGCTTTGCTAGATCGGAGCCCGGGGATCGTCATCGAGCTGAACGTGTGCTGAACTCGGAGGTGCCGTACGTTCGGTGCTTGGATCGGTCGGATCGTGAAGACGTACGACTACATCAACCGCGTTGTGCTAACGCTTCCGCTTACGGTCTACGAGGGTACGTGGACAACACTCTCCCATCTCGTTGCTATGCCATCACCATGATCTTGCGTGTACGTAGGAATTTTTTTGAAATTACTACGTTCCCCAACAGTGGCATCCAAGCCTAGGTTTTATGCGTTGATGTTATATGCACGAGTAGAACACAAGTGAGTTGTGGGCGATACAAGTCATACTGCTTACCAGCATGTCATACTTTGGTTCGGCGGTATTGTGAGATGAAGCGGCCCGGACCGACATTACGCGTACGCTTACGCGAGACTGGTTTCACCGTTACAAGCACTTGTGCTTAAAGGTGGCTGGCGGGTGTCTGTCTCTCTCACTTTAGCTGAATCGAGTGTGGCTACGCCCGGTCCTTGCGAAGGTTAAAACAGCACTAACTTGACGAACTATCGTTGTGGTTTTTATGCGTAGGTAAGAACAGTTCTTACTAAGCCCGTAGCAGCCACGTAAAATTTGCAACAACAAAGTAGAGGACGTCTAACTTGTTTTTCCAGGGCATGTTGTGATGTGATATGGTCAAGACGTGATGCTATATTTTATTGTATGAGATGATCATGTTTTGTAACTGAAGTTATCGGCAACTGGCAGGAGCCATATGGTTGTCTCTTTATTGTATGAAATGCAAACGCCCTGTAATTGCTTTACTTTATCACTAAGCGGTAGCGATAGTCGTAGAAGCAATAGATGGCGTAACGACAACGATGCTACGATGGAGATCAAGGTGTCGCGCCGGTGACGATGGTGATCACGACGGTGCTTCGAAGATGGAGATCACAAGCACAAGATGATGATGGCCATATCATATCACTTATATTGATTGCATGTGATGTTTATCCTTTATGCATCTTATCTTGCTTTGATTGACGGTAGCATTTTAAGATGATCTCTCACTAATTATCAAAAAGTGTTCTCCCTGAGTATGCACCGTTGTGAAAGTTCTTCGTGCTGAGACACCACGTGATGATCGGGTGTGATAGGCTCTACGTTCAAATACAACGGGTGCAAAACAGTTGCACACGCGGAATACTCGAGTTAAACTTGACGAGCCTAGCATATATAGATATGGCCTCAGAACACGGAGATTGAAAGGTCGAGCGTGAATCATATAGTAGATATGATCAACATATTGATGTTCACCGTTGAAACTACGCCATCTCACGTGACGATCGGACATGGTGTAGTTGATATGGATCACGTAATCACTTAGAGGATTAGAGGGATGTCTATCTAAGTGGGAGTTCTTAAGTAATATGATTAATTGAACTTAAATTTATCATGAACTTAGTCCTGGTAGTATTTTGCAAATTATGTTGTAGATCAATAGCTTGCATTGTTGCTTTCATATGTTTATTTTGATATGTTCCTAGAGAAAATTGTGTTGAAAGATGTTAGTAGCAATGATGCGGATTGATCCGTGATCTGAGGTTTATCCTCATTGCTGCACAGAAGAATTATGTCCTTAATGCACCGCTAGGTGACAAACCTATTGCAGGAGCAGATGCAGACGTTATGAACGTTTGGCTAGCTCAATATGATGACTATTTAATAGTTTAGTGCACCATGCTTAACGGCTTAGAATCGGTACTTCAAAGACGTTTTGAACGTCATGGACCATATGAGATGTTCCAGGACTTGAAGTTAATATTTCAAGCAAATACCCGAGTTGAGAGATATGAAGTCTCCAACAAGTTCTATGGCTAAAAGATGGAGGAGAATCGCTCAACTAGTGAGCATGTGCTCAGATTGTCTGGTACTACAATCGCTTGAATCGAGTGGGAGTTAATCTTCCAGATAAGATAGTGATTGACAGAATTCTGTAGTCACCATCACCAAGTTAGTAGAACTTTGTGATGAACTATAGTATGCAAGGGATGACGAAAACGATTCCCGAGCTCTTCGTGATGCTGAAATCAACGAAGGTAGAAATCAAGAAAGAGCATCAAGTGTTGATGATTGACAAGACCACTAGTTTCAAGAAAAGGGCAAAGGGAAAGAAAGGGAACTTCAAGCAGAATGGCAAGCAAGTTGTCACTCCCGTGAAGAAGACCAAAGCTGGACCAAAGCCTGAAATTGAGTGCTTACACTGCAAAGGAAATGGTCACTAGAAGCGGAAATGCCCTGAATATTTGGTGGATAAGAAGGATGGCAAAGTGAACAAGGGTATATTTGATATACAGGTTATTGATGTGTGCCTTACTAGTGTTTATAGTAGCCCCTGAGTATTTGATACTTGTTCGGTTACTAAGATTAGTAACTCGAAACAGGAGTTACAGAATAAACAGAAACTAGTTGAGGGTGAAGTGACGATGTGTGTTGAAAGTGGTTCCAAGATTGATATGATCATCATCGCACACTCCCTATACTTTCGAGATTAGTGTCGAACCTAAATAAATGTTATTTTGTGTTTGCGCTGAGCATGAATATGATTTGATCATGTTTATTGCAATACGGTTATTCATTTAAAATCAGAGAATAATTGTTGTTCTGTTTAAGTGAATAAAACCTTTGATGGTCATACACCCAATGAAAATAGTTTGTTGGATCTCGATCGTAGTGATACATATATTCATAATATTGATGCCAAAAGATGAAAAGTTGATAATGATAGTGCAAACTTATTTGTGGCACTGCCGTTTGGGTCATATCGGTGTAAAGCGCATGAAGAAACTCCATAAAGATGGATTTTCGGAATCACTTGGTTATGAATCATTTGATGCTTGCGAACCGTGCCTTTTGGGCAAGATGACTAAAAACTCCGTTCTCCGGAACAATGGAACAAGCTACTGACTTATTGGAAATAATACATACCGATGTATGCGATCCAATGAGTGTTGATGCTCGTGGCAAGTATCGTTATTTCCTGACCTTCACAAGATGATTTGAGCAGATATGGGTATATCTACTTGATGAAACATAAGTCTGAAATAGTTGAAAGGTTCAAAGAATTTCAGAGTGAAGTGGAAAAATCATCGTAACAAGAAAATAAAGTTTCTGCGATCTAATCGCGGAGACGAATATTTGAGTTACGAGTTTGGTCTTCAATTAAAACAATGTGGAATAGTTTCACAGCTCACGCCACCTGGAACACCACAACGTTATGGTGTGTCCGAACGTCGTAACCGCACTTTATTGGATATGGTGCGATCTATGACGTCTCTTACTGATTTACCATTATCGTTTTGGGGTTATACATTAGAGACAGCTGCATTCACGTTAAAAGGGCACCATCTAAATCCGTTGAGACGACATCGTATGAACTATGGTTTAGAAGTAAACCTAAGCTGTCGTTTCTTAAAGTTTGGAGTTGTGATGCTTATATGAAAAAGGTTTTCAACCTGATAACCCAAATCGGAGAACTGCGTCTTCATAGAATACCCAAAGGAAACTGTTGGGTACTCCTTCTATCACAAATCCAAAGGCAAAACATTCGTTGCTAAGAATGGATCCTTTCTAGAGAAGGAGTTTCTCTCGAAAGAAGTGAGTGGGAGGAAAGTGGAACTTGATGAGGTAACTGTACCTGCTCCCTCATTTGAAAGTAGTTCATCACAGAAATCTGTTCCTGTGACTACTACACCAATTAGTGAGGAAGTTAATGATGATGATCATGAAACTTCAGATTAAGTTACTATAGAACCTCGTAAGTCTTACAGAGTAAGATCCGCACCAGAGTGGTACGGTAATCCTGTTCTGGAAGTTATGTTACTAGACCATGACGAACCTACGAACTATGAAGAAGCGATGGTGAGCCCAGATTCTGCGAAATGGCTTGAGGCCATGAGATCTGAGATAAGATCCATGTATGAAAACAAAGTATGGACTTTGATTGACTTGCCCAATGATCGGCGAGACATTGAGATTAAATGGATCTTCAAAAGGAAGACGGACGCTGATAGTGTTACTATCTTCAAAGCTAGAATTGTCGCAAAAGGTTTTCGACAAGTTCAAGGTGTTGACTACGATGAGAGTTTTTCACTCGTATCTATGCTTAAGTCTGTCTGAATCATGTTAGCAATTGCCGCATTTTATGAAATCTGGCAAATGGATAAACAAAACTGCATTCCTTAATGGTTTTCTTAAAGAAGAGTTGTATATGATGCAACCAGAAGGTTTTGTCAATCCTAAAGGTGCTAACAAATTGTGCAAGCTCCAGCGATCCATCTATGGACTGGTGCAAGCATCTCGGAGTTGGAATATATACTTTGATGAGTTGATCAAAGCATATGATTTTATACAGACTTTTGAAGAAGCCTGTATTTACAAGAAAGTGAGTGGGAGCTTTGTAGCATTTCTAATATTATATGTGGATGACATATTTTTAATTGGAAATGATATGGAAATTCTGGATAGCATGAAAGGATACTTGAATAAGAGTTTTTCAAAGCAAGACCTCGGTGAAGCTGCTTACACATTGAGCATCAAGATCTATATAGATAGATCAAGACGCTTGATAAGATTTTTCAATGAGTACATACCTTCATAAATTTCTAAAATAGTTCAAAATGGAACAGTCAAAGAAGGAGTTCTTGCTTGTGTTACAAGGTGTGAAGTTGAGTAAGACTCAAGACCCGACCATTGCAGAAAATAGAAAGAGAATGAAAAGTCATTCCCTATGCCTCAGTCATAGGTTCTATAAAGTATGCTATGCTGTGAACCAGACCTATTGTATACCTTGCTCTGTGTTTGGCAAAGGAATACAATTTTGATCTAATAAGTAGATCACTGGACATGGGTCAAGAATATCCTTGGTGAGGACTAAGGAGATATTTCTCGATTATGGAGGTGATAAAAGAGCCCGTCGTTAAAGTTACAACGATGCAAGCTTTTACACCAATCCAGATGACTCTAAGTCTCAATCTGGATACATATTGAAAGTGGGAGCAATTAGCTAGAGTAGCTCCGTGCAGAGCATTGTGGACATAGAATATTTGCGAAATACATACGGCTCTGAATATGACAGACCCATTGACTAAGCTTCTCTCACGAGCAAAACATGATCATACCTTAGTACTCTTTTTGGTGTTAATCACATAGCGATGTGAACTAGATTATTGACTCTAGTAAACCCTTTGGGTGTTGATCACATGATGATGTGAACTATGGGTATTAATCACATGCAGATGTGAATATAAGTGTTAAATCACATAGCGATGTGAACTAGATTATTGACTCTAGTGCAAGTGGGAGACTGAAGGAAATATGCCCTAGAGGCAATAATAAAGTTATTATTTATTTCCTTATTTCATGATAAATGTTTATTATTCATGCTAGAATTGTATTAACCGGAAACATGATACATGTGCGAATACATAGACAAACATATAGTCACTAGTATGCTTCTACTTGACTAGCTCATTAATCAAAGATGGTTATGTTTCCTAACCATAGACATGTGTTGTCATTTGATTAATGGGATCACATCATTAGGAGAATGATGTGATTGACATGACCCATTCCGTTAGCCTAGCACTTGATCGTTTAGTATATTGCTATTGCTTTCTTCATGACTTATACATGTTCCTGTAACTATGAGAATTATGCAACTCCCGTTTACCGGAGGAACACTTTGGGTACTACCAAACATCACAACGTAACTGGGTGATTATAAAGGAGTACTACAGGTGTCTCCGAAGGTACATGTTGAGTTGGCGTATTTCGAGATTAGGTTTTGTCACTCCGATTGTCGGAGAGGTATCTCTAGGCCCTCTCGGTAATGCACATCATTATAAGCCTTGCAAGCAATGTGACCAAATGAGTTGGTTACGGGATGATGCATTACGGAACGAGTAAATAGACTTGCCGGTAACGAGATTCAACTAGGTATTGGATACCTACGATCAAATCTTGGGCGAGTAACATACCGATAACAAAGGGAACAACGTATGTTGTTATGCGGTTTGACCGATAAAGATCTTCGTAGAATATGTAGGAACCAATATGGGCATCCAGGTTCCGCTATTGGTTATTGACCGAGAATAGTTCTAGGTCATGTCTACATAGTTCTCGAACCCGTAGGGTCCGCACGCTTAACGTTACGATGACAGTTTTATTACGAGTTTATAAGTTTTGATGTACCGAAGTTTGTTCGGAGTCCCGGATGTGATCACGGACGTAACGAGGAGTCTCAAAATGGTCGAGACATAAAGATCGATATATTGGAAGCCTATATTTGGACATCGGAATCGTTCCGGGTGAAATCGGCATTTTACCGGAGTACCGGGAGGTTACCGGAACCCCCCGGGGGGTTATTGGGCCTACATGGGCCTCGAGGGAGAAGAGGGAAGGAGGCAGGAGGGGGCCGCGCTCCCCTCCCCTTCCTAGTCCGAATAGGACAAGGGAAGGGGGGCGGCACCCCCCTTTCCTTCCCCTCTTCCTCCTCTTTCCCCTCTTCTCCTATTCCAACTAGGAAAGAAGGGAGTCCTACTCCCCGTGGGAGTAGGACTCCCCCCTTGGCGCGCCCTCCTTGGCCAGCCGCCTCCTCCCCCCTGGCTCCTTTA
>NC_041381.1:104326132-104423970 GCF_002162155.2 Triticum dicoccoides | reverse complement strand
GGGCACCCCATAGACACACAAGTTGATCTACGGATCGTTCCTTAGCCGTGTGCGGTGCCCCCTTCCACCATATTCCACCTCGGTCATATCGTTGCGGAGTTTAGGCGAAGCCCTGCGCTGGTAGAGCATCATCATCGTCACCACGCCGTCGTGCTGACGGAACTCATCCCCGAAGCTTTGCTGGATCGGAGCCCGGGGATCGTCATCGAGCTGAACGTGTGCTGAACTCGGAGGTGCCGTACGTTCGGTGCTTGGATCGGTCGGATCGTGAAGACGTACGACTACAACAACCGCGTTGTGCTAACGCTTCCGCTTATGGTCTACAAGGGTGCATGGACGACACTCTTCCCTCTCGTTGCTATGCCATCACCATGATCTTGCGTGTACGTAGGAAATTTTTTGAAATTGCTACGTTCCCCAACACCTAGGTGCCTGATATGCAAGAACTGGGGGCATGAGGCGACGGACTGTCGCGCCGCCAACTCTGCCTCCAACTCCGCCTCCACGCATGAACTGCCGCACTGGATCCTGGACACCGGTGCCACGGATCACCTGACGAGTGATCTTGACCGTCTTCACTTCCATGAGCGCTATGGCGGGAAGGATCAAGTGAAAGTGGCGAACGGTGCAGGTTTGTCTATTTCGCATATTGGTCATTCCACTATACCCGGTTCATCTCTGCGTTTACGCAATATTCTTCGTCTTCCACATATACATCAACATCTATTGTTCGTTTATCGACTTGTTCTTGATAATGATGTTTTTGTAGAATTTCACCGTTTCTTTTTCCTTGTTAAGGACATAGCCACAAAGAAAATTCTTCTTTGCGGTAGAAGTCGTGGCGGCCTCTACCCCATCCCGTTTGGTCGCGCTTCGTCTTCCTCCACTCGCCAAGCGTCTCTCAGTGTCAAGACCACCTCGTCCCAGTGGCATCAGCGTCTCGGTCATCCCTCCAATAAAATTGTTCAAGACATTGTTAAGAGCAATGATTTAGCGTGTTCTTCTGAACGTCATTTTTCAGTGTGTGATGCTTGTTAGCGTGCTAAGAGTCGACAATTACCATATACTTTATCCACTCATGTTTCTACTATGCCTCTTGAGTTAATTCATTCTGATGTTTGGGGGCCTGCTCTTGCCTCTTCAGGAGGCTATAAGTATTATGTGAGCTTTGTCGATGATTATTCCCGTTTCACTTGGATATATCTTCTTAAGCACAAGTCTGACGTTGAGCAAGTATTTTATGCTTTTCAGGCTCATGTTGAGCGTCTTCTCCGCACTAAAATCATATCCGTTCAGTCAGACTGGGGTGGTGAGTACCACAAATTACACCGCTATTTCCAGCGCACTGGGATCTCTCATCGTGTGTCCTGCCCACACACCTCTCAGCAAAACGGGATTGCTGAACGCAAACACCGTCATCTTGTGGAAACAGGTCTGGCCTTATTGGCTCATTCGCCTCTCCCTTTACGGTATTGGGACGAAGCTTTCCTTGCTGCATGTTACTTGATTAATCGCATGCCTACACCTGTTCTCCAACAAGATACACCCATGTACCGCCTCCTTAAAGTCAAACCCGATTACACCTTTCTCCGCACCTTTGGGTGCGCCTGCTGGCCTAGCTTGCGCAAATATAACGCTCACAAGCTTGCTTTCTGGTCCACTATGTGTGTGTTCTTAGGTTATAGCTAGCTGCATAAGGGGTACAAATGTCTCGACCATTCCACGGGTCGTATCTACATCTCTCGTGATGTTGTGTTTGATGAGTCTGTGTTTCCATATGCCACACCTGGGGTCACCGTCGATATCTCCTCCTTGGCTGATGTTCTCTCGTTTCCTTCCAGTGAGCCGGTTACGGGTGACCATATGCGTAAATACGACTTATCCTACCTATCTACTGATCCGCCTGTTCCAGGCCATATTGCTTCTGTGCAGGCAAACCAGGACGCCGCTCCTCCCTCCTCGGTGATCGACGTGCATGGCGCATGCACGTCGCCTGGCTCGTCGGCTGCCTCGTCGCCCGGCCCATCTTCCGCGACGTCCCCGCCCTCTGCGGGCTGCTCGGCTGGTCAGCCCGCTGCGGATGCGTCGACCTCCCCGGCGATCGACGTGCATGGCACATGCACGTCCCCCAGCCCAGCGACCACGCCGGCCTTCCCTGGCCCATCATCAGCGCCAGCGCCGGCCACTTCATCGCCTGCTGCCACACAGGAGGCTGCTGCTCCCTCCTCGCTGTTCGACCAGCTCGTGTCGCCTTCTGTTGAGGGCAGCCCTGTCCCCTCAACCGCGACGCCTCCAGCTGCTCCGGGCCACACCATGGTCACGCGCACCCGCGATCATACTCGTCGTGCGCTTGTTCCCACTGATGGAACTATCCGCTATGACCCTCGCCGCCGTGCTTTCCACGCTATGCCTGTATCTCATCGTGATGCCCTTCGTGAGCATGCTTGGCGCACCGCCATGATGGATGAGCTGGACGCTCTGCGTCGCAACAGGACTTGGGTTCTTGTGCCTTGTCCACGTGGTGTTAATGTCGTTCGGAGCAAGTGGATCTTCAAGACCAAGCATCGTCCGGATGGCTCCATTGACAAGCATAAAGCTCGTCTGGTCGCGCATGGTTTCACCCAGCAGCTTGGCATTGACTATGGTGATACGTTCAGTCCGGTTGTCGAGCCAGCCACCGTTCGACTGGTTCTTGCTCTAGCTGTGTCTCGCGGATGGATTCTCCGTCAGATTGATGTCAGCAACGCTTTCCTTCATGGTTACTTGTGTGAGGATGTCTACATGCAGCAACCACTAGGTTTTGAGGACGCTCGGTATCCCTCTCATGTGTGCAAGTTGCAGCGGTCTCTCTATGGACTCAAACAGTCCCCCGCGCATGGTATGCTCGGCTCAGCTCTCGTCTTCTCCAGTTGGGGTTTGTTCCCTCTCGCGCCGACGCCTCTCTGTTTTTCTTCCGCCATCAGGATGTTCAGATATACATGCTTGTCTACGTGGATGATATTGTTATCGCTGGCTCTTCTCGACGTGCAGTTGACGGTCTTGTTCATTCGCTTGCGGCCACCTTTCCTATTAAGGATCTTGGGCCGTTGGAGTACTTTCTTGGCTTGGAAGCGTCGTACAATTCAGGGGGTATGACCTTGACACAACGGAAGTATGCCATGGATCTTTTACACCATGTGAACATGGAGAATTGTAAGTCCACTTCCACACCGTTGTCTACCTCCGACCAGCTTGCACGGGTGTCTGGACAGCCTCTCGGTGCCGATGATTCTTTCCGGTATTGCAGTGTCGTTGGTGGATTGCAGTATTTGACTCTCACTCGCCCAGACATTTCATTTGCAGTGAACAAGGTATGCCAGTTTCTCTCACAGCCCACTGATGTTCATTGGGAAGCTGTTAAGCGCATCCTGCGCTATGTAAAGGGAACATTGCAAACTGGCCTGAAGTTTCGAAAGGCTTTCTCCACCAGCATTAGTATTTTCACTGACGCAGACTGGGCCGGGTGTCCTGATGATCGACGTTCCACTGGAGGCTTTGCCATCTTTGTTGGCCCAAATCTCATCTCCTGGAGTTTGAAGAAGCAACCGACGGTGTCGAGATCTAGTATGGAGGCTGAGTACAAAGCCTTGGCAAATGGAGCTGCTGAGGCCATTTGGTTAGAATCACTACTCAAGGAGCCTGGTGTTTCCCAGCAGCGTGTTCCTGTTCTATGGTGTGATAATTTAGGAGCCACATATCTGACTGCCAACCCAGTTTTTCATGCACGCACCAAGCACATTGAGATTGACTTCCACTTTGTGCGTGAGCGTGTCGCTTCTGGAGCTCTTGATGCCAGGTTCATTTCTTCTAATGATCAGCTGGCTGACGTGTTTACCAAACCAGCCACTCGACAGATGCTAGACCGTTTTAGTACCAATCTAAACCTTGTACAGAGTAGAAGTTCAGATTGAGGGGGTATGTTTAAATAGGTCTAGCGTGTCATGTACACGTATTGTGTACGTATGTAACTTGTGTATGCTGATCATTATATATAGAAAGACGTGGAGAGGCATTGCCCCACGGAAAACCCTAAACCTATTCTCAAACTTATAGTACTGAGATAATGTGATGTCGGGTGTCTTTGTGCTGCATCTCGATGGCGCCTTGCGAGACACACATGCTAGTTGTTATTAACCATATACTCTTATCATGTTTTTCCTTACTCAAAACTATATATATAGCCCTAAAAAAACTATATATCAATTTGTATGGCTTATTGGCCCTGAACACGGCACGTGGCACCCACTTGATTCACAGGGCACGCTTAGATTGTCATCTTAATCATTGTTATAATTATTATTATTTTGCGGGGATAAAGGAAGTTTATTGCATCGGAATAGAGTTACAGTCGAGAGGCCACAAATCCTCGATACATGGTGGAGCCGAACCAAGCCAAACTGCCGTGGCTCGCTCGGTGTGGCTACACTTAGCCAACCGATCGGCAACTCTATTTTGAAGTCTACTAATCTTTTGAGAAAAAACTCCCTACTATCTAAAAGTGACTTGATCTCAAAAATGATCTGTCCATAGGCCGAGCGAAGAAGTGCATCATTTGTCAAGCTAGACAATGCTTCAGCGGAATCCGTTTGAACCACCACCGGTAGCGCAGAATGTTGTAGTGCAAGGGCCATCCCATGCATGATCGCATGCAATTCCGCCTCAAGAGGGTCATTGCAATGGAAGATAAACCGGTAGGCTGCCATTTGAATTTCCCCTCTGTCATTCCTGAGCACCATACCGATGCCCGCAGAGCCATCCTCCTACAGAAAGGAGCCGTCGACAGATAGCGCCAGCCTACCAAGCGGCGGAGCCGGCCAGGGGTCCGCCGATGACATGAATCTGGGGGTTGGCAGCACAATTAATTATACAAGACAAAGATCGACTGCTGCAGTGAGTGAACCTTTAGCGCACAATTAAATAGCAAGGATTCAATTTTTATTTTGCATTTTACGATGAGCCTATATGAAGAGGAAATCTGATAGTTTTTTCTTTCATTTGATATACTACCATGAATTGCATATAAATGCAATTCTTTTTTTTTTCACCCGCAAAAAAAGAATTGCATTTATATGCTTCCATTTTGGACTCAGCGGCGGCCTCTGGCGGGAAATAAGGCACGGGACACGCGGAGATGGCAAACGGGCTCGACAGTGTTGGCGTGGTGGTTTCATGTGGCAACTGCACATGTATGGTCTAGAATGGCCAAACTAGGTGTGCAGCGGTAGCTGAAAGAGAAGGAGCTCGAGCGCTGATGTTGGCTCTTCTGTTCATAGTTGACAACGTGGCCAAATGATGGCCAACACATCGAATGGATGTTTCATATGAGTCTCCCCTCCGTTATTGCCACAAATGAGACCCACAGAATAAGAAATGGGTCAAAGGAGGTGGCAATGAGGTGAAAACTTGGTGGCAGACGCACAGGGTTTGTGCCCAATTTATTTGCAATCATTAGTGGCACAAGCACAACCACAATTTCAAAAAAAAAAGTGGCGGGCATCGAATATAAGTTGGATATAGTACCCAGACCTAATTTCCCCATAAAGAAAGACTTAAACCCAATTGCAAAGGAAGAACTCAAGTGCACGCTACAAGTCTACATCATCGTCCATTCGTCTTAAGCATGAATGAGAAATTACTCACCCAACGACCATATGGTTTTTGCAGAAAACAACACAAGTGAAATGGGGCCAATGGCACATAGAAGAATGTATTAAGCTGACCGTAGCCACCACACACTGGTGTTTACTAGGCTTAGTTAGCAAGTGAGTGACGTGTATGTCAGTGCAAACACAAAAGAAAAACACATTGGTGTTCATTGCTACAGTGAGAATTTGTATTGCTACGGTGAGAAACGACAAACACTACCACATAGAATAGCAGTATAGATACGATAAAATATGCACACTGTCTAGATGAAGAATTGGCTAATGCAATTTGCGAAACGAAGTTCATGAAATTTCCTTCCAGAAAGATAAACATATGAAACACAATGAACCTTTGTTGATATCTTATTGAGATGACCATATATGGAAACATCAAAGTTCTACACACTCACTGATGTCTTTATTTTATTCCATGAGCTAGTTCTGACATTAGTTCATGCACTTTGAAGGTGACTCTTCTTCACCCTTAGGAAAACTATCGAAGATACTTTGACTGAATTTAGGAGCAAATACTCCCAGCTCCTCTTCCCTGGTAAATTTGAGGCTCCGAGCTTCTGTCCTAGAGATGCCGTATGCATTGGCGAGGACATCAACGGGCAAGGCACCGAGAATTGAGTTCTTTCCTGCGATGTGACTAACCATGGAGTTTTCGTTAGTCTTGAATTCAATGTACTTGCTTCCATCACGTTGTGCCTTCTTCAGAACGACATAGTTTTGTGGTATGATTAATAGTTGTCCCGGGCTAAGAAGGCCATTGAACACATTTCGACCATGGTCATTGACAAATTGAATCCAGATATGTCCTTGGATCATGTACATCACACTATGAGCATTAATGTTCCATAATGGTGAAATAATGGCATTCTGCGATCACAAATTATGTATGGTGTAATGTTAGAATTGCATTGTGAAGCTTTGAATATATAAGAGTATGAAAAACACAATATCATAATTACCTGGTAGAGATGTACTCTTGTAGCACTCATTTGCACGATGTTAAGGATGGGGAACGTTTGGCTGTTGAGACGTGTTATTGTACCGGCACGCGGGTTGTATATGTCAGCATGACTGGGATCGTCGATGTTCACACTTAGCTTATGATCACAAAAGTTCTCCTCCAAACCATTCCAACCACCATAAGTTGATTGTGATGCATAAGATTGCCCTGCATGAGGTTGACATCCCGGATATGGCCCTGCGTGAGATTGCTCTTCTTGAGATTGCCCTCCCTGCCCTTCTTCAGGTTGGTCTCCTTGATAGTGTTTTCCCTGAGACTGCCCCATTTGAGGTTGCTCTCCCTGAATGTGCTTTCCTTGAGACTGCCCCATTTGAGGTTGCTCTCCGTGAGACTGCCCCATTTGAGATTGCTCTCCGTGAGACTTCCCCATTTGAGGTTGCTCTTCTTGAGAGTGTTTTGCCTGAGATTGCCCTTCCTCATATTGAGTGTGTGGGTAGGATTCTTGCTCTCGCTGTTGTGTAAAAATAGGCTTTATAAATTTAAGAGTATGATTCACATGGATTATGTCACCCATTTCATTTTGACTTTGAAGCCTTTGCGCTATTTTTCCACTTGTACCCAAGGCCTCACCAAGCAACCGAACATCGAAACCACTGAATATGTTTTGGCTAGAGTGAAGTTGCGAACTCCTATAGTTGCCAGCCAACAAAAATTCCTACAAGTTTGATCAAGAAGAGAAATTAAACAACATGCCACTTGTAAACAACATTAAATACAGTAGGTTAGTTGAATAGACTTATTGACCCCACATAGATTTGTCCCAAAGATTTTTTGTTACCTTATGCCTAGTTTCAAGTTGATTAGCATTGTTGTTTACGTCGAAAACATAGATAGCCACAATTGGCGCATCACCGTCATTGTAGAACCAATGTACAATGCCTGCCGGTAGTGCAATGACATCTCCTTGTTTGAAACGGTGAACCTTCTGGTGCTCATCTTTGAACTTTTGGCTTTGGCTTTGACCCTGTACGAATTGTGCTTGCCCATATTTTTGAAACTGTTTTTGGAATGTCTCTGGGCATCCAGTAAAAGACAATCCGGCAGAACCACTTCCTGGGTGAAAACATATGTGCATGTTAGTGTTAGAAACTTATTGATAAAATACTAAAAATAGTAACCTTTATCTCAAGAAACTATTAGTAATATCAAATGGTAACTACATTAATTGAATTGCTACACAGACCTTGGATGATGTAGACTAATCCATGAGTGTTGTGGTATCGCGTAACAAATAACCACGAGGTTCGATTACACGACGGATGACAAATACACCAATGCAACGAAACTGCTCATTTTCCTCATCAAAATACTCGGTTAGGCCTGCTTGCGACCTCACTTGACGAAGTGGTGTAGATGCTTGTAGCCTATTGAGTGTACACTCTCTGAAACCCCCTTGGCGAGAGCTTTGCCATGGGTTAAAGCTCATGCCAAATAGTTGTGCCATGGAGCCATGGCACAAGAGCAAAATGCAAAAGTAAAAAGAGAGCGATACAAAACTAGTGGCTGACATAGCTGTTTGAAGAGGAGAGAGAAGTTTTCTTGATGTTAGGGTTGGGAGATGTGTGTGGCTTTTATAGCCAACAAAATCTACCTAGAACTTATGTAGATACAAGATTTGTTAAGATAAATATGTAGAACATATGATAATTTCGACAATTGGAAAGTTGAGTGGCTCTAACCAACTCTCATGAGTTAAAGTTATATATGACTGCAAGCAAACATAGAAAATGCTTTCTGTGTTGTCTTTAACGATCATCTACATCATTATTTCTAGAAAGGTTTTCGTACACGTTGGTTAAGTGTTTCTTTTTCACGTAACTTACAAACTTCTAAAACATATCTGTACCAACTTCTGTCTAGTGCTCGCTTTTATGCTTGTTTGTTTATTGCACCGCTAACTGGAAACATCACTTTAGTTGCTGCATAACAATACATTTGGATACTTTTGCACTTGTGTGATGATGACATTTTGCTTCGCCAAAGTAGTGTATATTAGATGACACACATCCACGTAGGCACACACTTAATACGTATCAGGATAAGGATAAAAGAAGTTTTCCACGATGATGCATTATCCATCTGGATACAAGGAGTGCAGATATGAAAAGTTCAGATAAGAAGAAAAGGCATTGGAGCAAACTAATCACAACTTTTTTTAGGGACTAGCAAGATGCTCATGCGTCGCACGTAACATCAAGATGCATTTGTATGAGTAGTTTATCTTGTGAGAGAGAAGAATGAACGAGGGAAGGCCTTATTTGCAAATGTGGAGAGAGATGTGGGTACCTTTTTGCAAAATTGCAATAGTTTCCTTCCTATCCGTCAGATATAAATCGAAAGACCTATATTGCAGGATGGCAGGCATACCATCATTACCAACGCTGTTTTTATTAGACTAGACTAGAGTAGAAAAGATGCACACTTGTTTTGTTCCCGTTTAAAAGAGAAGAGGCATCTCCACGCAAATGAGGCCGTAGTCTTAATTATCTTATGGGCTGTTGACCCAACATTTCTACACAGATGACCAAACACATTGGCTGGCTTGAAAAATTGAACCCGAGAGGAAAAGGGGCGCGCGTCTATACCTTGCACGACACCAGATAGAAGCCCCCCTCGCCTACAGAGCGTGTGGTTCGCCTGGCCCAAGTAGCCTGCTGCAGGTTACTTCAGTTTTATTTGTTTATTCATTCGACTTTATTTCTTTTGCTCATATTTTCGAAAACAATACCATACATTCAAAAATTATATTTACTAAGAAATTTACAAAATCAAGAATTCAAAAAATGTTAATGCAATGTACAAAATTTGTTAGGTAAATTTTTAAAAATGTTGATAGCGTTCAAAGAAAATGTTGGTAACATTTGAAAAGCGTTCACTCATAACAAAATATGTATATGCCATTTAAAAAAATGTTTGTACAAATTAACTATTTTTAGTGAAATTTAAAACTAATGTTTCATATCATTTAAAAAATGTATGTCAAATTAAAAAAACATTCACATGTTTCCAAATAATGTATTAAAACGTTAAAAATATGTTTAAAATTATTTTTTTAATGTAACAAATGTCCACATATGTTTTTTCAAACATTTAACAGAAAAATGTTAACATGCTCAAAATAATGTTGAAAGCATGTATTGGGAAAAATGTTGATCATGTATCGGAAAATGTTAATATGTATATAAATTTTTTATATGTTAAAAAGATATACACCAAAACATGTAATTTTAAAAAGTTAATATTGTATTTTTAAAATTTTAAACATGTATGAAAAATGTTACTGACGTATACGGAAAACGTTCAATGTGCATAAAAAAATGTTCCATGCATACACTAAAAATACACATGTGTACTGAAAAAAGATGTGTTGAAAAAAAGAAGAAAAAACTAAAAAATAGTGAAGAGACAAATAAAAAAATAAACAAAAAGAAAACCTCGGAAAAACAAAAGAAACTGATTCATAACTGTGAAACACGGTTACAATAAGAGAGAAATGAAGAAACCCGCTGAAACCCAAGAATGAAATAAAGAAAACCAAAGAAAAAAAAGAAACGGAAAAAGAAAAAAGAAGAACACAATTTTTAGATTTTTTTTTGACAGAAACCCACATAGGAAACACGCCGAAAAAACCATACTAAAAACTCGTTGTACAGTTATCTCGCATTGGGCTGGCCAACACTGTAGCTACCTGAAAACCCTTCAGGCGAGGATAGCTTCTATCTCGCCATAAGTGAGATATAGGCTCCCTGCCCACACCCGGACCTCGATTCCCCCACAACCCTCTTCCAATCGACCGTCGCCGCCCTGGTGGCCCCAAAAGTTCAGATCCGGCTGTCGAGGGTCGCTGGCGCCGAATCGGCACGGGCCATCGTCGGATCGGCGTTGCGACCGAAACAGGACTGCGCATCCGCCCCGAGCACCCATCGGTGCACCAAACTCCATGTTCATGTGCGACCTGCCACTGCCAAAGAAGAAGAAGGGCCATGGCTTGCGACAACAGGCATTGGCGACATGGGTGTCGCAGATTAAGGATTAGGACACGTGGAACGGTACTAGCTAGATTGGCTGGTTCCATCAATGGAAGGCAAAAATGAAGTTAGTTGTTGTTGATGTCCTCTATCCATCTACTATTTGATACGTCTTTTAGATTCTCTGGTGTGGTTACACTCGTTCTACTTAATTGACACTTGCATTGGTGCGCATATATAAGTAAATGTTGGACATGTGGTGGCTCTTGTGCCCAACATTGGAGTAGGTAGCTTGCCCTCTACCGCTGTTCGCTGGTAGAGTTGTTTGTGTTGCAATCTCGCCACTACCTCATATACATGTATAGTGCTACGCAACTTTGGGAATGGGTGGCTTCATGAAATCATTGGTTGCCGCGATCCTGTGATAGTGAAGGCGTCAATTGGCCTTGATTAGCACGGCACTAGCTCCTCTTTCGTTCCTTCTTTTTTTTTTGAAAGGAGACAAAAGATTTGTCTCATATATTAATTAAGAAAGAAGAAAGAGTTTGAGGGATTACAACACCGCCTTACAAAGGGACTACTCTCCCGGCATGATTGAACTCAACTTCTTAGCACCGGCGGCGACCCAAAGTGCCGCCTCCTCTTTGATGAGGGCTAGAATTACAAATGGCGGGGCACTTTTGTGGCGAAACACCCTCGCATTACGTTCGTTCCAGATGGCCCAAGAGGTGAGCAATGTGAGGGAGGCCACCGCCTTCCTGTTGGGGACGGAGTAGTCGGAGAGCGTGATCCACCACTCCTTGGCAGATTCAAAGTGCTGCCAGCTTGCGGTATCAATGCTTTCAATCTGCAGCCACCCCTTGATCATGTTCCATACCCGAATGGTGAACCGACATCGGAAGAGAAGGTGATCCACTGTTTCCTGCTCACGCCGACAGAGGGGACAAAGACCACAGTTTGGCCAATCGGTCAGCGGTCCACACTCTGTTTTGGGCGGCCAACCAAGCGAAGAACTTCACTTTGGGAGGGGCCCAAACTTTCCAAATAACATGCTCCAGAGGCGAGCGGATCATGCCATGAAATTGCGCCTTGTAGGCAGAAGCCGCGGTGTAGAGTCCACTGTCAGTATGCTTCCACACAATCTCATCCTCCGCGTCGTGTTGCAGTTGGAAGCCTTGAATGCTAGACCAGAGCAGGAGGAATTGGCTGAAATGGTGAATCGAGAAATTGTGTGACAGCTTTATTTTGGATATCCACGCATTGTCCAATAGAGCCTCTTTGATTTTCCAATTCTTCCTTGTGGCGGCACCATAAATGAGCGAAGCAATGTCTTTGGGCTTTCTCCCATGCACCCAAGGAGCATCCCAAAAAGGTGTGCGGGCACCATTGCCAACAGTGATGGTGGAGAAGGCGTAAAAAAGATCATAGTCCTTGTCGTTGCACGGGTTCCCCAAACCGACCCACATCTTGGACGGCTGCTTCCACTCAAACCATAGCCAACGCAGCCTTAGTGCCCTCGCAAATTTTTCCGTGTTGAGTATGCCAAGGCCCCCAAACTCGGAAGGCCTACACACAATATCCCAGTTCACCTTGTATTATGCACCGGTTGTCTTATCCGATCCTTCCCAAAGGAAGGCCCTCTGAAGCTTTGTGAGCTGCCGTAGAATGCCCGTCGGCACAATGAGTGGGGTGATGAAGTAGACCGCCAAGGAGGAGAGCACGAACTTGACCAAGGCCGACCTCCCAATGGCGGTAATATTTTGGCCGTCCCAGACGCCTAGCTTTGCCACCGCCTTGTCCAAGAGAAACTGGAAGTCCACTGTTTTGAGTTGCCAAACAAATAAGGGCAGACCCAGGTATTTGATGGGGAAGGAAGCAGCCACAACAGGTAAGCTTTGGGTGACGTGCGGCAGGTTGATGTTCCCGCATCGGATTGGGACGACCGAACTCTTCAGGAAGTTTGTGCATAGACCAGTGACATTCCCAAATAGACGCAAGATGTTGGAGAGGTTGTCGACGTCGCTTTTGATTGGGGCCAAGAAGACAACAGCGTCATCGGCGTAGAGGGAGCTGCGCAGCGCCACACCTCGGCCACGGATTTTGTGCAATAGCCCTTTCCAAGTGGCGACCTCAAGCAGCTTCTGGAGAGGGTCGATCGCGAGGACGAAGAGAAGCGGAGACAGACGGCCGCCTTGCCGAAGGCCACAACCATGGATGATTGGCTCACTAGCAACCCCATTCAGCAGGATGCGCGATGAGGAGGAGCATAGCAGGGCGGCGACCCAATTCCGAAAGATTCTAGGGAATCCTTGTTTCTGAAGGAGGTCCAGCAGGTACTCCCACCTCACCGAGTTGAAAGCCTTACGAATGTCCAGCTTAAAGAGAAGCGCAGGCGTCTTTCGCTTGTGAAGCCGGCGCGCGAAATTCCTGACATACATGAAGTTGTCGTGGATGCTCCTCGTCTTGATGAAGGCGCTCTGGGCATGGGAGACAAGGGAGTGCATATGGCTAGCAAGCCGGATGGCCAAAACTTTCTCAATGATCTTGCCTACCGCATGGATGAGGCTGATGGGGCGGTAATCCAGGATGCTCTATGCTCCCTCCTTCTTCGGAAGAAGAACAACATTAGCGGAGTTTAGCCATTGCAGATTTGCGGTTCGGAGGTTGCTGATGAGGGAGATGGCTTTCATGACATCATCCTTGATGGTGTCCCAACATTTCTTGAAGAAAAGCCCTGTGAACCCATCAGGTCCGGGCGCTTTGTCACTTGGCATTTGATTGATCGCCTCCTGGACCTCCTCCAGTGAGATGGGCTCCCCCAACGCCGTGAGGTCATGAGAGCCCAAGTCAAGCTCATCCCAGTTAAAATCATAGTCCCTCGCTTTATCTCTTCCCATGACATCGGAGAAGTGCGAGTGGATAATTTGCGCTTTGTGGTCATGGTCGGTGACCCACCCTTGGTTGTGTTTGAGCCGGTGGATGTGGTTCTTGTGACGCCTCGCATTGACACGACGATGAAAAAACTTGGTATTCGCATCCCCCTCCTTGAGGTTAGCAAGCCTAGCACATTGCTTTTTTCGCGCCCTTGCAAGAACAGCCAAACTCATGACCCTCCTTTTGAGCCGCTTCCTGAGGTCACATTCATCCTGGGATAAGGGCCTGCTCTCCTGAGCAATGTCAAGGTGGAGAATAACCCAAAGGGCGGCGTGGTGCTGAACATTGGCGTTGGAGAGCAGTCTGCGGCTCCAAGCACTGAGGCGGACGCTTGTTTTTTTAGCTTGTGGTGCAGCACCTGGAAAGGCTCAGAGTGCTCCGAATGCTCCTCCCAAGCCCCCGAGACAATTTCATTGAATCTCGGGAGGGAGACCCAAAAGTTCTCGAATCGGAAAGTCTTCGGCCTGATCGGCCCGACTGCATCCGCGAGCAGTAGGGGGCAATGGTCGGATAACGAGGAGGACAAAGCATGAAGGATGTGGGAGCCGAACTGGACATCCCACTCCGCGTTGCAGAAGAAAGAATCCAGCTTGCATAAAGTGGGGTTCTGCCTCTCGTTGCTCCACGTGAAGCGCCGGTTCTGAAGGTGGATCTCCTTGAGCTCACAAGCCTGGAGAGTTATCCGGAAACGGCTGATGCGGCTAGTGTTGACGTTGCGCTTGTTCTTGTCACGAGCACGGTAGATTTGGTTGAAGTCTCCAAGGGCAAGCCATAGGTATCCAGAGGGAGGCTTCTGGGAGAGGAGCTCAGCAAAGAAAGCATCTTTGAGTGTTGACGACGTAGGTCCGTAGACGAAGGTAATTTTGAACTTAACATTTGACCCAATGCAGTGCACCGTGGCAAATAGACACAAGGGAGTGATCACGATATCCGAGATAGACACACGATGGTCGTCCCACAGCAGGAGGATCCCACCACGGGTGCCATTGGCTGGCTTCTGAGCATGGCCACGCAGCCGGTTGCCCCCAAGTAGCAGAGCTGTGAACTTGTCGACGGCGTCAAGTTTGGTTTCTTGCAAACAAACAATCTGGCAGGACGATGACGCAACAGTTTCGCTAACAGTGGCGCGACGATCCGGGCAGTTGAGGCCCGGAACATTCCAACTAAGAACATTGATGGGTTGTTCTAACATGATTAAACTGGTAGTTCCCTGGTACATGGCTAAGAGCCCATATAGTTGGACGACTATTCTGGCAAAATGTGCGAGGCATACAGCAAAGGCAGATGCAACTGCCAAAATAAACCCTTGGGTGGAAGCTAAACATGGAATACATAGTCTAAAGCGATACACGAGTCCATCATGCAACAGGAGCTGTTGCAGCGCCTTCATCGTGGTCCAGAGCCTCCTCGCCCCCATGTTGGAGCAGCCCATCCTCAGCAGCGTTGTACTGGGCATCATCCAGCCTGAAGAAAGCACGCATGGCTCCGATGACATCAACAGGCAGCTGGTTTTTGAACTTGGACGCAAATTGATCAATTGCCTTCTTAGTTATATCCTCTCCATCTTCTATGATCCCCAGTCTGCGACAGATACATGCCTCAGCTTGCCTTGCCGCAGGCACGTTGGTTGGGCGAAGGACAGACGTGCGCCTCAGGGAGAGACCTCCCTTTGAGCTGATGGCCACACCCGCCAGCGTCTTGCGGCGTGCAGACATCCTTCTTTTTTGTTTCACCACAAGTACAGGCTGGTGAAACGACCAAACTGGCCCTTGACAAAAAACCAAAATCTGTTTCAATCGACGGAGTTGAATCATCTCCCCCGGGCGACACCGTGGATCGCGAGGTCACCGTGGCCGATTGCTCCGGCGCACGCAGCCTATCCCCGCATGTCCAGCCCCACTGGGGCTGCTCCTCGCACTCCGGCGCACGCCCCAAGGTTGCCAGGTTTCCACTTGCCCCGCACATGCATTCGCCATCAGGTCGCCCCTCATTTTTTTGGAAATGGAGGCATACCCCCGGCCTCTGCATCATGATGATGCATGCGGCCCTCTTATTAAAAATTCAGAAAGTATCGTCATGATTGTCTTACAGCTCGCAAACGGAGCAAAACAAAAAACAAAAACTGGAAAAATACAAGCTGGCAAAGACAACCGATACGGTAAAAATAAGGATAAGCTCTCTAGACCCCTATCCTATTATGCGAACGTCATCAGGACCGGTTGAATATACCCCGAGCCACCATCTTCCATTGGTTGCACCCAGTAATCAAAGGCTCCTTGGAGTCCATAGGAGTGAGTAAGGACCACGTACGGATCCAAGCTGTAGCTCTGAAGATAACCTGCAAAAAAGTTAAGTTGTGTTGTCTGTTAAAAATCATATCATTTCTGCAGTTCCATATGGCCCATAATAGCGCGCATATTCCAATCCGAATACGAGCTGCCATGATCTGTTTAATCCCAGCTAACCACGTCCCAAACATAGACGCAATATCTACTGGAGCATTGATATTAAAGGCTATATGAATCGTTCTCCAAAGTAACTTGGCAAGTAGGCATTCAATAAATAAATGTTGTATTGTCTCATCCTGAGCACAAAAACAACACCGCGCGTTTCCTACCCATCGCCTCTTAAGTAGGTTGTCCTTTGTGAGAATAACTTGCTTGTGAACAAATCACATAAAAAATTTAATTCGCAAAGGAACTTTAACCTTCCATATATGCAATGACCTTGAGAGGGGGCCAGAATTAATCAAATCCGTATAAAAGATTTCACAGTAAATATCCCATTTTTAGTTAACTTCCATTGTGTTGAGTCTGGCATGTCGGAGAGTCGAACTTCAATCAACCTCTGAACCAAGTGCATCCAGGCTGTCCACCTCTCACCCACTAACGTATGTCCGAACTGGATGTTCAATGGGATAGTTTGAAGGACGATACCTACGTACTCCTCCTTACGTTGCACAATATTGTAGAGGGTAGGATATTGTAAGGCCAGAGGCGTCTCTCCTAGCCACGTATCCTCCCAAAATCTTGTTGATATCCCGTTCCCAACCAAGAATTTGACCCTACGAAAGAACATGTACTTCGCTCTCATAAGTCCCTTCCAGAACGGCGAATCAGTGGGTCTGATGGTAGCCTGGGCAAGCGTTTTCGTGTGCAAATACTTATTACGCAGGATTTGAGACCACATGCCCTCCAGCTCTGTCTCCAACATGTATAACCATTTGCTCATAAGGCATTTATTCTTAATTTCTAAGTTCTCAATACCAAGCCCCCCTTGGTCTTTTGGTCTACACAGGATATCCCATCGCGCGAGGTGGTATTTCCTCTTGGCCTCATCAGACTGCCAAAAGAAACGAGATATAAAGAAATCAAGTCGCTTCTGGACCCCTTTCGGAATTTCGAAGAACGAAAGTAAAAACATTGGCATGCTAGTCAGTACTGAGTTAATCAAAACTAGCCGACCACCATATGACATCAGCTTGCCCTTCCAGCAGCTGAGTTTTTTTTCAATTCGTTCTTCAATACATTTCCATTCTTTATTGGACAGCTTACGGTGATGAATCGGAATACCCAAATAACTGAATGGTAAAGCACCTAAATCGTATCCAAACAATTGTCTGTATGTATGCTCCTCGTCTTTGGCCTTCCCAAAGCAGAACACCTCGCTCTTATGAAAATTGATTTTTAAGCCAGACAATTGTTTGAATAGACATAAGATAAGTTTCATGTTTCGTGCCTTAGCCAAGTCATGTTCCATGAAAAGAATAGTATCATCAGCATATTGTAGAATGGACACCCCTCCATCCACTAGATGAGGAACTAGACCCTCTACATGACCATGCTACTTAGCCCTGCCAATAATGACGGCCAACATATCTGCCACAATATTGAACAGAAGAGGTGACATGGAATCCCCTTGTCTCAACCCCTTATGCGTCTGAAAGTAGTGACCGTTGTCATCGTTCACCTTAATTCCGACACTACCCTTCTGGACTTGAGTATCCACTTGGTTCCTCCAGGTTTCACTAAAACCCTTCATACGCATTGCCTGTTGAAGAAAAGGCCATTTCACTTTATCATAAGCCTTCTCGAAATTCACTTTGAAGATAACCCCGTCTAGTTTCTTCGAGTGAATATCATGAAGAGTTTCATGCAAGACGACCACGCCTTCTAGTATGTGTCGTCCCGGCATGAAAGCTGTTTGATTAGGTTGAACCACTGAGTGAGCAATTTGTGTCAATCTATTGGTCCCTACCTTTGTGAAAATTTTAAAACTCACATTCAGCAGGCAAATGGGTCGGAATTGTTCTATCCGAACCGCCTCATTCTTCTTAGGTAACAACGTTATCGTACCGAAGTTGAGGTGAAACAACTCCAAATGGCCATCGAAAAAATCGTGAAACATAGGCATAAGATCATCTTAAATGATATGCCCACATTTCTTATAGAATTCAGCTGGAAACCCATCTTGTCCTGGTGCTTTATTCGTCTTCATTTGGGTTATGGCCAGATGAACTTCTTTTTCAGTAAACGGTGCAGAGAGAACATCGTTCTCTGCTGCCTGTAATTGAGGTATATCATTGATCACAGACTCATCAAGAGACACCGTGGAAGTATTCGGGGGTCCAAAAAGGTTTTTATAATAGTTGGAAATATACGCTTTCAGATTTTCAT
Source organism: Triticum dicoccoides (assembly GCF_002162155.2). Taxonomy (NCBI): domain Eukaryota; kingdom Viridiplantae; phylum Streptophyta; class Magnoliopsida; order Poales; family Poaceae; genus Triticum; species Triticum dicoccoides. The sequence goes on along the minus strand of NC_041381.1, from coordinate 104,405,672 downwards.
GGCCCACAATAGTGCCTTCGTCCTGTTCAAGCTGTATGATCTTCTTCTTCCTATGTTTATCATTTGCAACCATATGGAACAACTATGTGTTGTCGTCCCCTTGGACAACCTTAAGTGTTTTCGCTCGCAACGCCCACTTGAGCTCCTCCTCTTTCAGGAGAGCTCGTAGGCCTTGCTCAGCCTCGGACTTAGTTCGATGCTCATTAACAGAAAGGAGAGTGGTTTCAGCCTTTACGTCTAGGGCCTCAATAAGTTGAGTAAGACGCTCTTTTTCCTGTTTATAAATCCCGCTCTCGTTTCTGGCCCATCCTCTCAGAAATTGTCTTAGATGTCTAATTTTATTCTGCCATCTCTCGACATGTGTCCTTCTTGTCACCGGCTTAGCCCACTCACGTGCAATCATTTCCATAAATCCTTCTCGTTCAAACCAGCTTTGCTCGAAGGAGAAGATATTTTTATTTGCCACATGGGTAGCCTCACCCGAATCTAAAAAGAGTGGTGTATGATCCGAGATCGCTCTCTGCATCGCATGAACCGACACCAACGGATATTTTTGTTCCCACTCCACACTAGCAAGAACCCTATCCAACTTTTCATAAGTCGGAATAGGTAGCGAGTTGGCCCACGTAAACTGTCTATCGGTGAGCTCAATTTCTCTCAAGTTGAGGCTCTCGATAATCATGTTAAACATCATAGACCAACACCCATCGAAATTGTGATTATTCTTTTCTTCTCTCCTCCTAATGATATTAAAATCCCCCCGACTAGTATTGGCAGATTTTCATCTCCACAAATCCGCACTAGATTGGCCAGAAAATCAGGTTTTAATTCAGGTTGTGCTGCCCATATACCGCAACAAGCGACCATCGGAACCCATCCAATTTTGATCTTACCCTGAATTTAACCAAAAAATCTCCATGAACCACATTAAGCACCTCTAACGTCTCACACCGTACGCCTAGTAAAATCCCGCCGGATCTTCCTCTAGGAGGTAAAATGTGCCAGTCAAAATCGATACCACTGGAGAGAGTTTGAAGGAATTGGGATGTGAAATTATCTCGTCCCATTTCCAAAAGTGCTATAAAATCTAAGTGATGCTCAAACATTGTCTCTGCTAAGAATTTTTGTTTAGCCAAGTTTGCTAGACCTCTGCTATTCCAAAAGAGTCCTTTCATAAATCATCATGAATTTTTTTCTTAAGCTTAACTCTAGCACTTCTACGTACAGCTGAAGTAGGATAAATTTTCCGCTTCCAGGGTCGTTTGGGCTTCTCCTCAACACCCCGTGGGACGATATTATTATCAATGACAGACAGTGCCTCCTCCATCAAGAGAGGCTCTGCCGTTTCAGTGATCTCAACATCCTCCTCATCCTCAGCCTCGACAGTAGGCAACATATTATTACAAATATTTGCTAGATCAGTAATCCCTAAGTTATTCATGTCATTGTCATTCATAGGCTGGATAGAGGCAAGATTATGAATGATCTCAAAAACCCTCTCCGCTTCTAAGTCTAAAAGATCATTAAGGGATTTGACGACCTCGGGTTCATTTGATCCCAAAGAAATCCCTAAGTTGTTTGCCTTATCAACTATTTCATTCTCAGAGAAGTGTAAAATTGAACAACTTTTATCAAAAGACGCACCTGCAGTAGTCTCGGCGTGACGAAGCATGGCTGCCCTCTTGGCACTATAAGTCGTCCGCATCCGGCTGTCCCTGGATCCGGTTGCTGACACGCCTGCCAGCCGACACCGGATCCGCTATCCCGCCAAAAGCGATGAGCTCCTCCGACGTCCTCTCGCGAGGGAAACAGTCAGGACTCCCCCGCCCCCCCTTATCGTCGGTGAAGAAGGGTAGGGTGCAGTATGGTGGACCTCCGCTGCAGAGGTCAAGGGGAGGTGGGACCGTGGAGACGCCTGCTCACTGGTCACATCCCCCCTATCTTCCATGGAAAGCGTCGTCCCTCGGCCAGTCTGGTCGGTGCACACCTGCGGTGGGGGTATGACGCGGGACTCCTTCCCGCATCTCACCCCCAGCTCGCCACTCTGGATGGAACGGTCCTGTGGAGGGGTTACAGCACGGGACTCCTTCCCGCACCCCACCCCCATCTCGACCGAAGACGCCGGAGTGGGAGGAACACCATAGACCTCCTGTCCAGGCGCCCCTCCCAGCGAGGAGAAGCCAAGCGCAGGTAGCTGGGTGCTATGGGCATCCTGCCCATGGCCCCCCATACCCGCGGCCACACCAACAGGGTCCACCCTCACACTGGGTGTAGACTCCGCTGTCGTCACCTCTCCAGCAAGACTCGGCACTGGTGGTAGCTCAAGTTCCGCCGGGGCGTCTGCCTCGACCCTAGTGCTCCACAACCGACTAGGAGCAGACCCCGGTGCAAAGGAGCCAAAACGAAGCGAGTTCATCGGAGTAGTGGACGGGGGCGCCTCTTTGGTAGAACTATCTACCTTATCTGGCCGTGCAGGCCCCTTGTCCGACTCTGGCAGTGTGTTGTCAGCCCCCTTATCATGATCCCCGGTCGCGCCGCCTCCCTCAGTCGTATCCATGTCCTGTGTCTCATCCCCATCCTAGGAAACTGCAGTATCCTCGATCTCAAGCTCTAAGACATAAGTGACTCCAGCATATGTCCATCTGACAACATCTGGTATATGCTCAATACTCGCAACACTGACCAACAACCTTGCCGGTCGATGTGCACGAGTGAATGGCATGTCAACCTTTTCTGTCTTACCAATCATAGCACCCAAACTCCAAGCAATCAAAAAATGCTTAACCAATTTAGGTGGTACGCCATAGAAACGAACCCACACCTTCTCCAAAGGTGTACCCTCAGGTTTGTCCTGCTTCCACTCGTCGAAAGCGATAACAATGTTTGTGCTTGAAACTCTGCATAAACCCCACTTAAGAAAATGCATCTGATCCTCTCTAGTGGGAAAGTCCACCATATAAGTCTGACCTTCTAACTGCTCCAGATGCCATTGATAATTACCTGGCACTAATTCACGAAGCTGTCTCATGATCGGAGCCTCAGTCAATTGTCCATTAGTAACTCTGATTACTGCCGGGAAGGAACTCTCAACCATCTGCGGTAAAAGGTCCACCTCCGGTGTCTCAAAGAACATCAACTCCTTACAGCATACCCCAAAAATGTTAATGCCAGGCTTAGGACCGGAAAGGAGAGGGCAGTCCCCGGTCACATGCTGGGAGCGGAGGCAATAGTCACAAAGCTCATTCGTACACTGCCACAAAATGACCCGGTTCACCACATCTATAGCAAGGCAACTTTTTCTTCTTAATCGCCCACTTAGAGAGTTTTTCTCCCTCCGCTTTCTCCAAACCTTTGTCAGACGTGCCCTCTCTAGATTTGGTCCCTCCAGAAGTCACCGGAACCTGCACTGCTGCCAAAGCCCTAACCGCGTCCACTACTGGCGCGGGTAGTGTGGGTGATTCTCCCACCTCAGCCGCGATGTGGTCGAGCTCCTCCCTCGAAGCCAAATCCATAGCAGGCGGTGGTGGCGGTGGGTAGTGTCGGGGTGGTGGTGGGCGTCTCCCTCTCCCACCGTGACGATATCCTCCTCGGAAGCGATCCTAGGGTCCGACAACACCTTCAACAAAATTACCGGGCGGACCTTGAAAACGTCCGGTGTCCTCATCATTATACCTATCAGAACCATGACCACCACCGGATGAAGATCCACGATGTCGTCCCTCACCGTAAGCATCATATCCATCATCATTATACCTATCAGGTCGCCCCTCATGCACGCTTAGTTCGTTAGCTTCGCCTTTGGAAGCGCCATTAGCGTAGGGCGACCGGGCCAGCCGAGCCCTTCTGAATTAGTTGACGGCTTTGATGACTCGACGGTGAATATTAAGGAAAGAAGAGCGAGGGGAAGAGGGGCAGCCCTCGGCCCGATCATCCAGTTCGCTCTTTCAATCCAGGCATGGTTCAATAGTCAAAGCAACTTCGTCACTTTCGTGTACCCATCGGCCGACAACCTTTTCGGGGGTTCCTTAGGGACCAATTCACTCTGCGTAGATTGATTGAACGCAAAAAGCCTTCCATTGGCAGGCAATCGTGTTTTTCACAGGATTTCTCGTTACTCATGTCAGCATTCTCACTTCTGATATCTCCAGGTCTTGTCACCAAAAACCTCCCCTGATTGACAGAATGTCCCGCTACTGACACTTGAAAAAGTTGTATATGATTAACTCACTCTTCATTACAATAGGTTACGCAGCAATCGAGTCAAATTCTTTTCAGAAGAACCTATTGAATTAAGAAGCACTCTATGTTTGAATACTCTGTTGACCTGTTGAAGCTAGCGATGTCTGGAAAACAAGATTCCAGTCAAATTCATTTCGCCATGTTATGTCTGTCTCATCTATCTTGCCAATAAGTGCTACTGTTAATCCCATTATTCTTACGGCACGTTTTCTCTTCTCAATCCTTCAATTATACATTGAATTTCACTTGTAAGGGCTAGTGTTGTTTCAGGATTTTTTGCATCTACTTGCAGTTTACCCTTTGATTGTGTGGAGACACAGTGTCAGAAGATGCAACCTAATGCTGCCGAAAGAGATATCCATACACTGGGTCGAATTGTATGCAGAGCACGGGACATTGTTCATGGCCTCCATCACTGTTCCAGACGGGCACCATTTGGTAACATTGGCGATCGTGTCTTGGGAGACGGCAACATCAGCGTCACCTACTGGCCATAGGCGGGCAGTCCAGCGAGCGGGCGGGGTGAGCGCCGAGTTGTGAGCAGGCGTGGCCAGCAAGGTGCTCGGTGAGGAATTCGTTTTTCTGACAATGGCCAGTGTAGTTCTTTCACCAGGCTTTACAATTGTGAAAAGAAAAGAAAAGAAAAAGAAATGTAAGAGGAGCTAGACTCACGAGGATAAAAGCTCGGAAAATGTGAACCTTTGTTGAATGCGGTTGTTCAATGATTGCATTGCCCAGGTGGCCCTTATAGAGATCACGCGAGTTGGTATAAGGTTCACCTGGACTAATAACCAGGTGAACCCGATAACAGAGTGTGCTGGACCATTGAATAACTAGGTGGTATAAGGTTTAGCTGGACTAATAACCAAGTGGTATAAGGTTAACCTGGACTAATAACCAGGCGCACCCGATAACAGAGTGTGCTGGATCGGGTTCTAGTGTTCATCCGCTTTGCGGGTCAAAGTTGTTTTGTAAGTTGAATGGAAACCGAGTAACTTCCATGTTTGTTGTACACATTATATACACAAATAATTTAATCTATTTTTAATGGAAGGAACATAGTTATCTTAATTTTTTCCACCATGGGGATTAGTTTACAACTAGCGGAAGACTAGCCTAACCTGTGTATCATCTAACATCGCGTACATGTAGGCTGATTCATGTGCTTGAGTTGGAGATGTCTTGGAATTGCCAAATGAGCATCTTTAGTTCTTTACATCCACTTCGAGTAAAGGTCAGCTGCAGATAAATCACTGGAAATCTGTACCATGGCTTGAATGGACTACTAACTTCAGAGCTACTCCCGTAACGTGAGATCAACACAAGCTACTTGTCTGTTTACGTCAAGAGATGGCAACATTTAAGTAGGTTGTTGTTGTCCTCTGTTCATCTATTATTTGGTACGACTTCTAAATTCTCCTGTGCAGTTACACATGTGCCACTTAATTGACACTTGCATCGGTGCGCATATAAGTATATGTTAGACGTTTTCTAGCTCTTGTGCCCAACAATGGAGTAGCTAGCTTGCCCTCTATCACTACCTCACTGGTAGAGTTGTTTGTCAATCTCACCAATTTCTCATATACATGTGTAGTGTGCAACTTTGTTTGGGAATGGGTGGTATCATGAATGAGTGGGACACAATTTCTCCGGTGGTCGCTACCAATCTGGAATGCCAAGCCAATAGCCCATATGACCATATACTTCTGGAGCCTTTTAAGGTAGATGTATGAATCCATCTGGTGTCCAAATATGAGTTGACCGCAGCTTAGTTTCGCAACAAATTTGTAGGATTTGCCCCCTACTTAATGAAGGTTTGGCTGAGAATTTGATTGTCTGCAGGCACCCAGATGCGAAGCTACGGCTACTCAATCTCAGTCGGAGTCTCTCAAGGATGATGAATTTACGGAGGTGTTGGTCAGTCTATGGGCGATATGGTGGGCTTGGCGCAACAATCAAGGAACAAGGAACAAGAATATCAGTTCCCAGTGCCGACCATCTGTTTTATTCAAAAATATTTGGAAACGTCTCCTCGCCGAAAAACCTGAAATAAATTCAAGATAAATGCAAGCACCAGGACTTGGACTTTAGTGGGCTGGGGATATCACTGTCCACCTAACCATCCCAACCGCAAGTTGGATCGTGCTCCACAGGAGATTTTTTAAGTGATCACGATCGAGCATGAAACTAGGGAGTCGAACTTTGAAGCACACAACCTGGAAAAGGTTGTTGTCTCACTTGATCCTGGCATATATGTGTGGTCCCAAGGTTTACCTGATACTGTTGTAATCCCGAACTCCATTTTAGTTGAATAAAGTGGTTACAACCCCACAGTTTTTTTGGCGGATTCCTCCCCACACGACTCACTGGATATGTTCTGTCGGAATCTCTTGACAGGCTGAACCCTGCTAGCCCAATTGGATTAGAAAGGTTGAATGATCAAATAGCTGTTGAGTGAACCCAAATCTAAGCTGGTAGTAGTAGCTACAAAAAGCCGGCAAGCCGGCAAACCAAGGTTTTTTTTAATGAAAAGGCCTTAGGTCAAATTGTTGGGTTCTACAATAGAGTGCGTCGACTGTAAATTAAAGTTTTCTACACGCAGAACAACCAAGAACATGTTACGGGAGATGGATCACAGTTCGTTATCACTAGACGCGCAGTGCCGTGCAGCGCAAGAAGAGTTGGTGCAGCGCATTCGCGTGGATCGTCTCCTCCTCGTCGGATCTCCCCCGAACAGCCGGTCGTCCGATCCCACGTACAAGTTTGCCGGAGCGACGCAGGTGCACCGCCTCTAATGGTATCCGCGCGTGCAGAAGGAATACCGTGCGACGGACTGCTTGGTCCGATCACACAGTCGGCGGCGAATGGAGGTGGCTATTCGCAACACATGCAAACCCTAGTGACAACGCCGAAGCGATCAACCAAAATGAGTGTGCCGCACCTCCACTTTATATAGGCGTTCGTCGCGGGCTCAACACTTGGGCCTCGCACGAATCCTGAAGCTCACAAGTCTATTCGGCCACGATCCAAGTCCATCTTGGATCATATCCGATCGGTGTGCTCGGATCCGACCTCGTAGGTTCCTTCCCTTAAGCGCGCGACCCCTTATGTTCAAGTCGGCTTGGTCACAGTTCGGATCACCTCCGACCTGCAGGGTTGGTAGCGGCCTCTAGCAAGGCGTGCCGACCCTCAGTTAGACTATGAAGCTGGTTAGACGAACCTGTACAACATGTCACACTTCTGTTCCCTTTTCCACACGATATATGTTGTCGGGCTCAAGGAGACTCTGTCATCCTTGTGCTAGCCCAACCTTTTTCTCGTTCTAGTAATGCTGACCACAAGCCGGATTATCTCATAATCCTTGTCGCATGGCCATGCTTATCCTGGTCGGATCACACGAGGGGCCCAGAGTATATCTCTCCTGATCGGAGGGGCAAATCCCATCTTGCTCGACCATGTCTCGCAGCATGGGTTTGGACAAGTCCGAAACCTACCCTTGTAACTACCTAGTCACAGAGTAGTGTTTGGTTGGCCCAAAGCAGGTCTGTCACCATCCTGAGTACATGCGCCAGCTCAGATCTTAGGACATAGAATGTATGTTGTATTAGAGACTCACATATGACATATAGCTGCGTCTCATAGTTGGGTCTGTCCGACTCAGACCTTATCTCGACTCGGATCCGACTACGTCGAATCCGAACAGATCCTTCCGAGTCCCGGTTAGCATTAAATGCTCCTTGGCTAGTAAGACCAAGCCATCGACCGTGTCATATGCTAGTCTAATTGGTTGCGCGTCCACACAGCCCTTTCGACTAGGGACCTTTTAGGACAGTAATCATACAATGTATAGTCCCACAAACAAGTCACATACTTGCTGATATACATCATTGATAATGTCCAAGGACTATCTTTATTCATAAACACAAGGAAATATCATCATACATGATTGCCTCTAGGGCATATCTCCAACACAAATATTAAGAATCCCATGACCTTACAAACACACCCAAATAGAAAAGTAAAATTACAATCAAAGCCTTGAGCATACCGAAGTCTTCTCCCCCCACATCCATCGACAACGCACCGTGAGCAAAGCTCGATGCCACCTTTGGGCCTCCGCCTTGGCGGAGTAAACTTTTTGAAACCCACGAGCTTATATAAGTAGCGACTGGGAAGTGGTCGATGCAGGGCAGGAGACGTCGACGACCGCGATATGCGAAGAAAATCGTCAACCCATGGAAGTGAACACCAGTAAGGACATGTAGGAATTCCGAAGACGACGAAAGCAGGTCAAATCTAGATGGACCCATCGGAAACCTAAACCAACCTAGGGTGCCGTGGTACTAGCCGACTGGAAATATAGGAGGGTGAGATCGGCCCTGCACACCCTGAAATTCAAGGTGTATAGTTAGTAAATTGGAAGCGGTTCGCAGGATCCCCCTTTTTTTTTCGAGAGTGAGCAGGATCCCCGTAATCAGGCATAAGCCTAGCCTTTTAGGGAAAATCCCATTGGGAGATAAAAAACACATTGCTAACCCTAGTGGAAAGAACCTGGCAAAATGTATTGCGTGCACCCCGGCAGCTGATTCATGTGCTTGGGTTGGAGATGTGTTAGCCTTGTCAAATGAACATCTTTACGTCCACTTCGAGAGAAGACCAGCTGTAGATAGACCACCGCAAACCAGTACAATAGATTGAATGAATTAATAACTCTAGCTACTCATGTGACGTGAGATCCACAGGAGCTACTTGGTTGGTTACATCGAGGGGCGGCATAGTTTAGTTGGTTGTTGTTGGACTCTATCCAATGTAGTACGACTTTTAGATTCTCTAGTGCGGTTTCACTTGTGCCACTTAATTCACACTTACATTGATCGGTGCATCACGTATATAAGTAGTGCTGGATGTTTTCTAGCTCTTGTGCCCAACATTGGAGTAGCTAGCTTGCCCTCTATCCCTAGTAGAATTGTTTGTCAATCTCACCAATTTCTCGTAGACATGTATAGTATGCAACTTTGTTTGGGAATGGGTGGTATCATGAATGAGTGCAACCCAATATATGAATTAGTTGCTACGACCCTGGGATGTCAAGGCAATAGCCCATATGGCCATATACTTCTGGAGCTTTTTAAGGTAGATAATGAGTCCATAAAGTGTCCAAATATGGGCTGAAGGCAATTTGGTTTCCCAACGAATTTGGTGGATTCCCCTCTACACCGCTCGTTGGATCTTGTCCGTCGGAATCTCTCGGCAGGGCGAACTCCCCATGGCCCTGTTAGTTTAGACAGGTTAAAGGATTAGATAACTGTTGCGCTGAATCCAAGTGAGCTGCAAAGCCTGTAAGTGGGCAAACAATGTGGGCTAGAACTTCTTTGCGCAATATAATTGGAGTTTACCAAATTTATTTACTGTTGGGGACAGGAAGCATGTGCTATTTATTTTTCTGTCACATAGGAGTACCATGACTTAAGAAGTGCATTTGAAACTAGTCCACACGATTCTATGAAAATTCTAAAAAAAAACTAGTATACACAATTTTTAACTAAATGTCTAAATTAGAGTGTATATATCCGTCTGAAACACGCTCCTTTGATGGCGTGATTGATTTTGGGGCGTTGGCCATTGAAGCTATTAATTGAGTTTACTATTTGATAGGATCTGATATGCAACAAATATCTTGGGGCCAAAGTTGTTTCATACGCTCATGGAAACCGGGTCACTCCCATGTTTGTTGTACACGTTGTACATAGAGATGATTTAATCCATTTCTATTTGAAGGAACATGCATTACTGGAATCAGTTTCTTTGCCGTCCACCATGGCGGACAGCAAAGTCACAGATCCCGGACGGCAAAGTCTTTTGCCGTCAGCTAGCGGACGGTAAACCGTCCGGCTGAATACGTGCCAGCAAAGACCTTCTTTGTCGTCCGCTTCGAAGAGATGGACGACAAAGAATTGTGCCGTCCGCCATTCGAGGCCAGCAGATGGCAACGACAACGGACGGCAGTAGTGTGGGATGAGAGCCGTTAGGGGGTTAACGGTGCTCTTTGCCGTCCGCTGACAGACGGCAAAGAGCTTAGCTAGGGCAGCACTGGGAAACTGCCACGTGGCCAGCTATGCCGTCTGCTGGCAGACGGCATAGATGACCCTATTTGCCAGGCCTATTTGGTCACTTTGCCGTCCGCTTGCAGACGGCAAAATGACCAAATAGGCAGCCAGTGTTCCCAGTTTGCACAGGTGACTGCCACGTGTCCTCTTTGCCGTCTGCTAGTGGACGACAAAGAGCTTTGGCGTTCGCTAGCAGACGGCAAAGTGGCTACACATCCCTTGTTTTTATTTAAATCCAATTAATTAGACATGGTTTCAAACACAAATATATATGCATACATATCCAACATATCCAACAGCATGTCCAACAACATATTTAATCAAATCCAACAACATAGATCAACAAAATCCAACATATCCATATATACATAACCACAAACAAGTTTCCAACAACATATCCATGTAGACATACATGTCCAAACAAGTTTTCATAGACAACAAGGAAGCACCAGAAGAATAGTACACTCCATGAATCCAAGCCTTCCTCATGTAAAGTAAATCTGCAAATTGAGAAAGATGAAAGTTAGAAGAAGAAGAAGATTTTTTCTTCTCTTTCTTTTCTCCTCTCCTCTTCTTTAATTATTTTCTTCTTCTTCTAACTAAGGTAAGTAAAAATGCCATTTTATTGCTAAGCTAGGTAAAAATGCTAAGTGTAGGTCATTTTAGAGCTAAGCTAGGTAAATATGTCATTTTGGAGCTTAGTAAGGCTATTATGTCATTTTCGAGGAAAATAAGCTAAGTCTATATCATTTTGGACGTAATAAAGATTATCATGCCATTTTTGACATAAGTATGCTAAGTATGTCATAAATGAACTGAATAAGCTAAGTATAGCTCATTTTTTTAATCCAACTTAGGTAATTATGCCATTTAGGAGGAAAATAAGCTAAGTATCCATTTGTAAAGCAAAACATTAGAGAAAACGTACCCTCATCATAACAAATAGGATGAAGCTCGCAACTAAGGTAACAATTGATCCAACGGCATAATGATACCAAGCCTCATTATCAATGACATATTTTCTAATCTTCTTAAACTTCAGGCGCATTGCATCCATCTTCAAGCGTATTGCATTCATCTTCATCTTGTGATCATCGATGCCATCGGCAACATACAACTCCATTGTCATCTTCTCTTCTTCAATTCTTTTAATTTTTTCTTTCAAATACTCATTTTCTTTTTCAACTAAATTTAACTTCTCGACAAGAGGGTGAAGGAAATATGCCCTAGAGGCAATAATAAAGTTATTATATATTTCCTTATTTCATGATAAATGTTTATTATTCATGTTAGAATTGTATTAACTGGAAACATAATACATGTGTGAATACATAGACAAACATAGTGTCACTAGTATGTCTCTACTTGACTAGCTTGTTGATCAAAGATGGTTGTGTTTTCTAGCCATAGAAATGAGTTGTCATTTGATTAACGGGATCACATCATTAGAAGGATGATGTGATTGACTTGACCCATTCCGTTATCTTAGCACTTGATCGTTTAGTATGTTGCTATTGCTTTCTTCATTACTTATACATGTTCCTATGACTATGAGATTATGCAACTCCCGTTTACCGGAGGAACACTTTGTGTGCTACCAAACGTCACAACGTAACTGGGTGATTATAAAGGAGCTCTACAGGTGTCTCCGAAGGTACATGTTGAGTTGGCGTATTTCGAGATTAGGATTTGTCACTCCGATTGTCGGAGAGGTATCTCCGGGCCCTCTCGGTAATGCACATCACTATAAGCCTTGCAAGCAATGTGGCTAATGAGTTAGTTGCGGGATGATGCATTACGTAACGAGTAAAGAGACTTGCCGGTAACGAGATTGAACTAGGTATTGAGATACCGACGATCGAATCTCGGGCATGTAACATACCGATGACAAAGGGAACAATGTATGTTGTTATGCGGTTTGACCGATAAAGATCTTCGTAGAATATGTAGGAGCCAATATGAGCATCCAGGTTCCGCTATTGGTTATTGACCGGAAACGTGTCTCGGTCATGTCTACATAGTTCTGAACTCGTAGGGTCTGCACGCTTAAGGTTTCGATGATAGTTTTATTATGAGTTTATGGTTTTTGATGTACCGAAGGAGTTCGGAGTCCCGGATAAGATCGGGGACATGAAGAGGAGTCTCGAAATGGTCGAGACATAAAAATCGATATATTGGACGACTATATTCGAACATCGGAAAGGTTCCGAGTGGTTCGGGTATTTTTCGGGGTACCGGGGAGTTACGGGAATACGAGGAAGAAGTAATGGGCCTCATGGGCCAAGTGGTGGAAGAGAGGAGGCAGGGCGCGCGGCCCCCCTAGCCCAAACCGAATTGGACTAGGGGGCCAGCCCCTCTTTCCTCCTTTTCCTCCCTCTCCTTCCTTCTCTTTCTTCCCCTTCGTTCCCCTTACTTGGACTAGGACTCCTCCCTGGCGCGCTCTCCCTTGGCCGGCCGACCCCTCCCCCTTGGTCCTTTATATACGGGGGCAGGGGGGCACATCTAGAGACAACAATTGATCTCTTGATCTGTTAGCCGTGTGCGGTGCCCCCCTCCACTATAGTCCTCGATAATATTGTAGCGGTGCTTAGGCGAAGCCCTGCGACGGTAGAACATCAAGATCGTCACCACGCCGTCGTGCTGACGAAACTCTTCCCCGACATTCTGCTTGATCGGAGTACGGGGAATGTCATCGAGCTGAACGTATGCTAGAACTCGGAGGTGCCGTAGTTTCGGTGCTTGATTGGTCGGGCCGTGAAGACGTACGACTACATCAACCGCGTTGTTCTAACGCTTCCGCTTTCGGTCTACGATGGTACATGGACAACACTCTCCCCTCTTGTTGCTATGCATCACCATGATCTTGCATGTGCGTAGGAAAATTTTGAAATTACTACATTCCCCTACAGTGGCATCCGAGCCAGGTTTTATGCGTAGAACACAAGTGAGTTGTGGGCGATACAAGTCATACTGCTTACCAGCATGTCATACTTTGGTTCAGCGGTATTGTTGGATGAAGCGGCCCGGACCGACATTATGCGTACGCTTACGAGAGACTGGTTCTACCGACGTGCTTGCACATAGGTGGTTGGCAGGTGTCAGTTTCTCCAACTTTAGTTGAACCGAATGTGGCTACACCCGGTCCTTGAGAAGGTTAAAACAGCACTAACTTGACGAAATATCGTTGTTGTTTTGATGCGTAGGTAAGAACGGTTCTTGCTCAGCCCGTAGTAGCCACATAAAATTTGCAACAACAAAGTAGAGTACGTCTAACTTGTTTTTGCAGGGCATGTTGTGATGTGATATGGTCAAGACGTGATGCTATATTTTATTGTATGAGATGATCATGTTTTGTAACCGAGTTATCGGCAACTGGAAGGAGCCATATGGTTGTCGCTTTATTGTATGAAATGCAAGCGCCCTGTAATTGCTTTACTTTATCATTAAGCGGTAGCGATAGTCCTAGAAGCAGTAGATGGCGTAACGATAATGATGCTACGATGGAGATCAAGGTGTCGCGCCGGTGACGATGGTGATCACGACGGTGCTTCATAGATGGAGATCAAAAGCACAAGATGATGATGGCCATATCATATCACTTATATTGATTGCATGTGATGTTTATCCTTTATGCATCTTATCTTGCTTTGATTGACGGTAGCATTTTAAGATGATCTCTCACTAATTATCAAGAAGTGTCCTCCCTGAGTATGCACCGTTGCGAAAGTTCTTCGTGCTGAGACACCACGTGATGATCGGGTGTGATAGGCTCTACGTTCAAATAAAACGGGTGCAAAACAGTTGCACACGCGGAATACTCAGGTTAAACTTGACGAGCCTAGCATATACATATATGGCCTCGGAACACGGAGACCGAAAGGTTGAGCGTGAATCATATAGTAGATATGATCAACATAGTGATGTTCACCACTGAAAACTACTCCATCTCACGTGATGATCGGACATGGTTTAGTTGATTTGGATCACGTGATCACTTAGATGACTTAAGAGATGTCTGTCTAAGTGGGAGTTCTTAAGTAATATGATTAATTAAACTTAAATTTATCATGAACTTAGTCCTAGTAGTATTTTGCAAATTATGTTGTAGATCAATAGCTCGCGTTGTTACTTTCATATGTTTATTTTGATATGTTCCTAGAGAAAATTGTGTTGAAAGATGTTAGTAGCAATGATGCAGATTGGATCCGTGATCTAAGGTTTATCCTCATTGCTGCAGAGAAGAATTATGTCCTTGATGCACCGCTAGGTGATAGACCTATTGTAGGAGCAGATGCAGACGTTATAAACGTTTGGCTAGCTCAATATGACGACTACTTGATAGTTTAGTGCACCATGCTTAACGGCTTAGAATCGGGACTTCAAAGACGTTTTGAACGTCAAGGACCATATGAGATGTTCCAGGAGTTGAAGTTAATATTTCAAGCAAATACCCGAGTTGAGAGATATGAAGTCTCCAAAAAGTTCTATAGCTAAAAGATGGAGGAGAATCGCTCAACTAGTGAGCATGTGTTGGGGAACGTTGCAGAAAATTAAAATTTTTCCTACGGTTTCACCAAGATCCATCTATGAGTTCATCTAAGCAACGAGTCAAGGGAGAGAGTTTGCATCTACATACCACTTGTAGATCGCGTGCGGAAGCTTGCAAGGTGATGATGTAGTCGTACTCGACGTGATTCGAATCACCGATGACCAAGCGCTGAACGGACAGCACCTCCGCGTTCAACACACGTACGGGATGGGAGACGTCTCCTCCTTCTTGATCCAGCAAGGGGGGAGGAGAGGTTGAGGAAGACAGCTCCACCGGCAGCACGACGGCGTGGTGATGGTGGAGAGGCAGTACTCCGACAGGGCTTCGCCAAGCACACAACGGAGGAGGAGAGGTGTTGGGGAGGGGAGGGCTGCGCCTTGGAGGGTGGTGCGGCTGCCCTCCCCTCACCCCTCTATTTATAGGGGGAAGGGAGAAGGGGGCCGGCCCCCTAGAACCCATCTAGGGGGGGGTGCGGCGGCCTAGGGGAGAGGGGAGAGGGTGGCTTGCCCCCCAAGCCAAGGGGGGCGCCCCCTCTAGGGTTCCCCCTCAACCCTAGGCGCATGGGCCCAAGGGAGGGGGGTGCGGCCAGCCCACCAGGGGCTGGCTCCCTGCCCCACGCAGCCCATGTGCCCCCCCCGGGAGGGGTGGCCCCCCCCAGTGGACCCCCGGAACCCTTCCGGTGGCCCCGGTACAATACCGGTATGACCCCGAAACTTCCCGGTGTCCGTTTGACAACTTCCCATATATAAATCTTTACCTCCGGACCCTTCCGGATCTCCTCGTGACGTCCAGGATCCCATCCGGGACTCCGAACAACATTCGGTAGTCACATACTAGTCTTCCTAATAACCCTAGCGTCACCGAACCTTAAGTGTGTAGACCCTACGGGTTCGGGAGACATGCAGACATGACCGAGACGCTCTCAGTCAATAACCAACTGCGGGATCTGGATACCCATGATGGCTCCCACATGCTCCTCGATGTTGTCATCGAATGAACCACGATGTCGAGGATTCGATCAAACCCTGTATGCAATTCCCTTTGTCAATCGGTACGTTACTTGCCCGAGACTCGATCGTCGGTATCCCAATACCTTGTTCAGTCTCGTTACCGGCAAGTCACTTTACTCGTACCGTAATGCATGATCCCGTGTCCAACACCTTGGTCACATTGAGCTCATTATGATGATGCATTACCGAGTGGGCCCAGAGATACCTCTCCGTCATACGGAGTGACAAATCCCAGTCTCGATCCGTGTCAACCCAACAGCTACTTTCGGAGATACCTGTAATGCACCTTTATAGTCACCCAGTTACATTGTGACGTTTGATACACCCAAGGCACTCTTACGGTATCCGGGAGTTACACGATCTCATGGTCGAAGGAAGAGATACTTGACACTTGCAAAGCTCTAGCAAAACGAACTACACGATCTTTTATGCTATGCTTAGGATTGGGTCTTGTCCATCACATCATTCTCCTAATGATGTGATCCCGTTATCAACGACATCCAATGTCCATAGTCAGGAAACCATGACTATCTGCTGATCACAACGAGCTGGTCAACTAGAGGCTCACCAGGGACATATTGTGGTCTAAGTATTCACACGTGTATTACGATTTCCGGATAATACAGTTATAGCATGAATAACAGACATTTATCATGAACATTGAAATATAATAATACTTTTATTATTGCCTCTAGGGCATATTTCCAACAGTCTCCCACTTGCACTAGAGTCACCAATCTAGTTACATTGTGATGAATCGAACACCCATAGAGTTCTGGTGTTGATCATGTTTTGCACGCGAGAGAGGTTTAGTCAGCGGATCTGCGACATTCAGATCCGTGTGCACTTTGCAAATCTCTATGTCTCCATCTTGAACATTTTCACGGATGGAGTTGAAACGACGCTTGATGTGCCTGGTCTTCTTGTGAAACCTGGGCTCCTTGGCGAGGGCAATAGCTCCAGTGTTGTCACAGAAGAGTTTGATCGGCCCCGACGCATTGGGTATGACTCCTAGGTCGGTGATGAACTCCTTCACCCAAATCGCTTCATGTGCTGCCTCCGAGGCTGCCATGTACTCCGCTTCACACGTAGATCTCGCCACGACGCTCTGCTTGCAGCTGCACCAGCTTACTGCTCCACCATTCAACATATACACGTATCCGGTTTGTGACTTAGAGTCATCCAGATCTGAGTCGAAGCTAGCGTCGACGTAACCCTTTACGACGAGCTCTTCGTCTCCTCCATAAACGAGAAACATGTCCTTTGTCCTTTTCAGGTACTTCAGGATATTCTTGACCGCTGTCCAGTGTTCCTTGCCGGGATTACTTTGGTATCTTGCTACCAAACTTACGGCAAGGTTTACATCGGGTCTGGTACACAGCATGGCATACATAATAGATCCTATGGCTGAAGCATAGGGGATGACACTCATCTCTTCTTTATCTTTTGTCGTGGTCGGTGACTGAGCTGAGCTCAGTCTCATACCTTGTAACATAGGCAAGAACCCCTTCTTGGACTGATCCATTCTGAATCTCTTCAAAATCTTATCAAGGTATGTACTTTGTGAAAGACCTATGAGGCGTCTCGATCTATCTCTATAGATCTTGATGCCTAATATATAAGCAGCTTCTCCAAGGTCCTTCATTGAAAAACACTTATTCAAGTAGGCCTTAATGCTGTCCAGAAATTCTATATTATTTCCCATCAGGAGTATGTCATCTACATATAATATGAGAAATGCTACAGAGCTCCCACTCACTTTCTTGTAAACGCAGGCTTCTCCATAAGTCTGCATAAATCCAAACGCTTTGATGAGACATGCAGACATGACCGAGACTCTCTCAGTCAATAACCATCAGCGGGATCTGGATACCCATGATGGCTCCCACATGCTCCTCGATGTTGTCATCGGATGAACCACTATGTCGAGGATTCGATCAAACCCTGTATGCAATTCCCTTTGTCAATCGGTACGTTACTTTCCCGAGACTCGATCGTCGGTATCCCAATACCTTGTTCAGTCTCGTTACCGGCAAGTCACTTTACTCGTACCGTAATGCATGATCCCGTGTCCAACACCTTGGTCACATTGAGCTCAATATGATGATGCATTACCGAGTGGGCCCAGAGATACCTCTCCGTCATACGGAGTGACAAATCCCAGTCTCGATCCGTGTCAACCCAACAGCTACTTTCGGAGATACCTGTAATGTACCTTTATAGTCACCCAGTTACGTTGTGACGTTTGGTACACCCAAGGCATTCTTACGGTATCCGGGAGTTACACGATCTCATGGTCGAAGGAAGAGATACTTGACATTTGCAAAGCTCTAGCAAAACGAACTACACGATCTTTTATGCTATGCTTAGGATTGGGTCTTGTCCATCACATCATTCTCCTAATGATGTGATCCCGTTATCAACTACATCCAATGTCCATAGTCAGGAAACCATGACTATCTGTTGATCACAACGAGCTGGTCAACTAGAGGCTTACCAGGGACATAGTGTGG
Organism: Triticum dicoccoides; assembly: GCF_002162155.2. NCBI lineage: Eukaryota > Viridiplantae > Streptophyta > Magnoliopsida > Poales > Poaceae > Triticum > Triticum dicoccoides. The sequence continues at coordinate 104,387,254 of NC_041381.1, read as the reverse complement.
TCTAAGTATTCACACGTGTATTACGATTTCCGGATAATACAGTTATAGCATGAATACAAGACAATTATCATGAACAATGAAATATAATAATACTTTTATTATTGCCTCTAGGGCATATTTCCAACAGTCTCCCACTTGCACTAGAGTCACTAATCTAGTTACATTGTGATGAATCGAACACCCATAGAGTTCTGGTGTTGATCATGTTTTGCACGCGAGAGAGGTTTAGTCAGCGGATCTGCAACATTCAGATCCGTGTGCACTTTGCAAATCTCTATGTCTCCATCTTGAACATTTTCACGGATGGAGTTGAAACGACGCTTGATGTGCCTGGTCTTCTTGTGAAACCTGGGCTCCTTTGCGAGGGCAATAGCTCCAGTGTTGTCACAGAAGAGTTTGATCGGCCCCGACGCATTGGGTATGACTCCTAGGTCGGTGATGAACTCCTTCACCCAAATCGCTTCATGCGCTGCCTCCGAGGCTGCCATGTACTCCGCTTCACACGTAGATCCCGCCACGACGCTCTGCTTGCAGCTGCACCAGCTTACTGCTCCACCATTCAACATATACACGTATCCGGTTTGTGACTTAGAGTCATCCAGATCTGAGTCGAAGCTAGCATCGACGTAACCCTTTACGACGAGCTCTTCGTCTCTTCCATAAACGAGAAACATGTCCTTCGTCCTTTTCAGGTACTTCAGGATATTCTTGACCGCTGTCCAGTGTTCCTTGCCGGGATTACTTTGGTATCTTGCTACCAAACTTACGGCAATGTTTACATCGGGTCTGGTACACAGCATGGCATACATAATAGATCCTATGGCTGAAGCATAGGGGATGACACTCATCTCTTCTTTATCTTTTGCCGTGGTCGGTGACTGAGCCGAGCTCAATCTCACACCTTGTAACATAGGCAAGAACCCCTTCTTGGACTGATCCATTTTCAACCTCTTCAAAATCTTATCAAGGTATGTGCTTTGTGAAAGACCTATGAGGCGTCTCGATCTATCTCTATAGATTTTGATGCCTAATATATAAGCAGCTTCTCCAAGGTCCTTCATTGAAAAACACTTATTCAAGTAGGCCTTAATGCTGTCCAGAAATTCTATATTATTTCCCATCAAGAGTATGTCATCTACATATAATATGAGAAATGCTACAGAGCTCCCACTCACTTTCTTGTAAACGCAGGCTTCTCCATAAGTCTGCATAAACCCAAACGCTTTGATCATCTCATCAAAGCGAATGTTCCAACTCCGAGATGCTTGCACCAGTCCATAAATGGACCGCTGGAGCTTGCATACTTTGTTAGCGTTCCGAGGATCGACAAAACCTTCCGGCTGCATCATATACAGTTCTTCCTTAAGATGCCCGTTAAGGAATGCCGTTTTGACGTCCATTTGCCATATCTCATAATCATAGTATGCGGCAATTGCTAACATGATTCGGACAGACTTCAGCTTTGCTACGGGAGAGAAAGTCTCGTCGTAGTCAATCCCTTGAACTTGTCGATAACCCTTAGCGACAAGCCGAGCCTTATAGATTGTAACATTACCATCCGCGTCCGTCTTCTTCTTAAAGATCCATTCGTTTTCTATCGCTCGCCGATCATCGGGCAAGTCTATCAAAGTCCATACTTTGTTTTCATACATGGATTCTATCTCGGATTTCATGGCTTCAAGCCATTTGTTGGAATCCGGGCCCGCCATTGCTTCTTCATAGTTCGAAGGTTCATTGTTGTCTAACAACATGATTTCCAGGACAGTGTTGCCGTACCACTCTGGTGCGGAACGTGTCCTTGTGGACCTACGAAGTTCAGTAGCAACTTGATCCGAAGTACCTTGATCATCATCATTGGTTTCCTCTTCAGTTGGTGTGGGCATCACAGGAACATTTTCCTGAGCTGCACCACTTTCCCGTTCGAGAGGTAGTACTTCATTGAGTTCTACTTTCCTCCCACTTACTTCTTTCGAGAGAAACTCTTTTTCTAGAAAGCATCCGTTCTTGGCAACAAAGATCTTGCCTTCGGATCTTAAGTAGAAGGTATACCCGACAGTTTCCTTAGGGTATCCTATGAATACGCATTTTTCCGACTTGGGTTCGAGCTTTTTAGGTTGAAGTTTCTTGACATAAGCATCGCATCCCCAAACTTTTAGAAACGACAGCTTAGGTTTCTTTCCAAACCATAATTCATACGGTGTCGTCTCAACGGATTTAGACGGTGCCCTATTTAAAGTGAATGTAGCTGTCTCTAGAGCGTATCCCCAAAATGATAGCGGTAAATCGGTAAGAGACATCATAGACCGCACCATATCCAATAGGGTACGATTACGACGTTCGGACACACCGTTTCGCTGAGGTGTTCCAGGCGGCGTGAGCTGTGAAACGATTCCACATTTCCTTAAGTGTGTACCAAATTTGTGACTTAAGTATTCTCCTCCACGATCTGATCGTAAGAATTTTATCTTTCGGTCACGTTGATTCTCTACCTCATTCTGAAATTCCTTGAACTTTTCAAAGGTCTCAGACTTGTGTTTCATTAAGTAGACATACCCATATCTACTCAAGTCATCAGTGAGAGTGAGAACATAACGATATCCTCCGCGAGCCTCAACGCTCATTAGACCGCACACATCGGTATGTATGATTTCCAACAAGTTGGTTGCTCGCTCCATTGTTCCGGAGAACGGAGTCTTGGTCATTTTGCCCAAAAGGCATGGTTCACACGTGTCAAACGATTCATAATCAAGAGACTCTAAAAGTCCATCGGCATGGAGCTTCTTCATGCGCTTGACACCAATGTGACCAAGGCGGCAGTGCCACAAGTATGTGGGACTATCGTTATCAACTTTAAATCTTTTGGCATCTACACTATGAACATGTGTAATATTACGCTCGAGATTCATTAAGAATAAACCATTGACCATCGGAGCATGACCATAAAACATATCTCTCATATAAATCGAACAACCATTATTCTCAGACTTAAATGAGTAGCCATCTCGTATTAAACGAGATCCAGATACAATGTTCATGCTCAAACTTGGCACTAAATAACAATTATTAAGGTTCAAAACAAATCCCGTAGGTAAATGTAGAGGCAGCGTGCCGACGGCGATCACATCGATTCTGGAACCATTCCCGACGCGCATCGTCACCTCGTCCTTCGCCAGTCTCCGTTTATTCCGCAGCTCCTGCTGTGAGTTACAAATATGAGCAACGGCACCGGTATCAAATACCCAGGAGTTACTACGAGTACTGGTAAGGTACACATCAATCACATGTATATCAAATATACCTTTGTTGTTGCCGGCCTTCTTATCCGCTAAGTATTTGGGGCAGTTCCGCTTCCAGTGACCTTTCCCCTTGCAATAAAAGCACTCAGTCTCAGGCTTGGGTCCATTCTTTGACTTCTTCCCGGTAACTGGCTTACCAGGCGCGGCAACCTCCTTGCCGTCCTTCTTGAAGTTCTTCTTACCCTTGCCCTTCTTGAACTTAGTGGTCTTATTGACCATCAACACTTGATGTTCTTTCTTGATTTCAGCCTCTGCTGACTTCAGCATCGAGAACACTTCAGGAATGGTCTTTTCCATCCCCTGCATGTTGTAGTTCATCACAAAGCTCTTGTAGCTTGGTGGGAGCGACTGGAGGATTCTGTCAATGACCGCCTCATCTGGGAGGTTAATGTTCAGCTGGGTCATACGGTTGTGCAACCCAGACATCTTCAGGATGTGCTCACTGACAGAACTGTTTTCCTCCATCTTACAACTGTAGAACTTGTCGGAGACATCATATCTCTCGACCCGGGCATGAGCTTGAAAAACTAGTTTCAGCTCTTCGAACATCTCATATGCTCCGTGGTGCTCAAAATGCTTTTGGAGCCCCGGTTCTAAGCTGTAAAGCATGCCGCACTGAACGAGGGAGTAATCATCAGCACGAGACTGCCAAGCATTCATAATGTCTTGGTTCTCTGGGACGGGAGCGTCACCTAGCGGTCCTTCTAGGACATATTGTTTCCTGGCAGCTATGAGGATGATCCTCAGGTTCCGGACTCAGTCCGTATAGTTGCTGCCATCAACTTTCAGCTTGGTTTTCTCTAGGAACGCGTTGAAGTTCATGTTGACATTAGCGTTGGCCATTGATCTACAAGACATATTTGCAAAGGTTTTAGACTAAGTTCATGATAATAAAGTTCTAATCAAATTATGAACTCCCACTTAGATTAGACATCCCTCTAGTCATCTAAGTGTTACATGATCCGAGTCGACTAGCCCGTGTCCGATCATCACGTGAGACGGACTAGTCATCGTCGGTGAACATTCTCATGTTGATCGTATCTTCCATACGATTCGTGTTCGACCTTTCGGTCTCCGTGTTCCGAGGCCATGTCTGCACATGCTAGGCTCGTCAAGTTAACCCTAAGTGTTTTCGCTGTGTAAAACTGTCTTACACCCGTTGTATGTGAACGTAAGAATCCATCACACCCGATCATCACGTGGTGCTTAGAAGCGACGAACTGTAGCAACGGTGCACAGTTAGGGGAGAACACTTCTTGAAATTTTTGTAAGGGATCATCTTATTTACTACCGTCGTCCTAAGTAAACAAGATGCATAAACATAATAAACATCACATGCAATTATATAGTCGTGACATGATATGGCCAATATCATATAGCTCCATTGATCTTCATCTTCGGGGCTCCATGATCATCTTGTCACCGGCTTGACACCATGATCTCCATCATCATGATCTCCATCATCGTGTCTTCATGAAGTTGTCACGCCAACGACTACTTCTACTTCTATGACTAACATTTAGCAATAAAGTAAAGTAGTTTACATGGCGTTATTCAATGACACGCAGGTCATACAAAAAATAAAGACAACTCCTATGGCTCCTGCCGGTTGTCATACTCATCGACATGCAAGTCGTGAATCCTATTACAAAGAACATGATCTCATACATCACAATTCATCATTCATCACAACTTCTGGCCATATCACATCACATGATCAATCGCTGCAAAAACAAGTTAGACGTCCTCTAATTGTTGTTGCATCTTTTACGTGGCTGCAATTGGGTTCTAGCAAGAACGTTTTCTTACCTACGAATCACCACAACGTGATTTTGTCAACTTCTATTTACCCTTCATAAGGGCCTTGTTCATCGATTCCGCTCCAACTAAAGTGGGAGAGACAGACACCCGCCAGCCACCTTATGCAACTAGTGCATGTCAGTCGGTGGAACCGGTCTCACGTAAGCGTACGTGTAAGGTTGGTCCGGGCCGCTTCATCCCACAATACCGTTGAGCAAGAAAAGACTAGTAGAGGCAAGTAAGATGACAAAATCCATGCCCACAACAAAATTGTGTTCTACTCGTGCAAAGAGAACTACGCATAGACCTAGCTCATGATGCCACTGTTGGGGAACGTTGCAGAAAATTAAAATTTTTCCTACGGTTTCACCAAGATCCATCTATGAGTTCATCTAAGCAACGAGTCAAGGGAGAGAGTTTGCATCTACATACCACTTGTAGATCGCGTGCGGAAGCTTGCAAGGTGATGATGTAGTCGTACTCGACGTGATTCGAATCACCGATGACCAAGTGCTGAACGGACAGCACCTCTGCGTTCAACACACGTACGGGATGGGAGACGTCTCCTCCTTCTTGATCCAGCAAGGGGGAAGGAGAGGTTGAGGAAGACAGCTCCATCGGCAGCACGACGGCGTGGTGATGGTGGAGAGGCAGTACTCCGACAGGGCTTCGCCAAGCACACAACGGAGGAGGAGAGGTGTTGGGGAGGGGAGGGCTGCGCCTTGGAGGGTGGTGCGGCTGCCCTCCCCTCACCCCTCTATTTATAGGGGGAAGGGAGAAGGGGGCCGGCCCCCTAGAACCCATCTAGGGGGGGGGGTGCGGCGGCCTAGGGGAGAGGGGAGAGGGTGGCTTGCCCCCCAAGCCAAGGGGGGCGCCCCCTCTAGGGTTCCCCCTCAACCCTAGGCGCATGGGCCCAAGGGAGGGGGGTGCGGCCAGCCCACCAGGGGCTGGCTCCCTGCCCCACGCAGCCCATGTGGCCCCCCCCGGGAGGGGTGGCCCCTCCCGGTGGACCCCCGGAACCCTTCCGGTGGCCCCGGTACAATACCGGTATGACCCCGAAACTTCCCGGTGTCCGTTTGACAACTTCCCATATATAAATCTTTACCTCCGGACCCTTCCGGATCTCCTCCTGACGTCCAGGATCCCATCCGGGACTCCGAACAACATTCGGTAGTCACATACTAGTCTTCCTAATAACCCTAGCGTCGCCGAACCTTAAGTGTGTAGACCCAACGGGTTCGGGAGACATGCAGACATGACCGAGACGCTCTCAGTCAATAACCAACAGCGGGATCTGGATACCCATGATGGCTCCCACATGCTCCTCGATGTTGTCATCGAATGAACCACGATGTCGAGGATTCGATCAAACCCTGTATGCAATTCCCTTTGTCAATCGGTACGTTACTTGCCCGAGACTCGATCGTCGGTATCCCAATACCTTGTTCAGTCTCGTTACCGGCAAGTCACTTTACTCGTACCGCAATGCATGATCCCGTGTCCAACACCTTGGTCACATTGAGCTCATTATGATGATGCATTACCGAGTGGGCCCAGAGATACCTCTCCGTCATACGGAGTGACAAATCCCAGTCTCGATCCGTGTCAACCCAACAGCTACTTTCGGAGATACCTGTAATGCACCTTTATAGTCACCCAGTTACGTTGTGACCTTTGATACACCCAAGGCACTCTTACCGTATCCGGGAGTTACACGATCTCATGGTCGAAGGAAGAGATACTTGACACTTGCAAAGCTCTAGCAAAACGAACTACACGATCTTTTATGCTATGCTTAGGATTGGGTCTTGTCCATCACATCATTCTCCTAATGATGTGATCCCGTTATCAATGACATCCAATGTCCATAGTCAGGAAACCATGACTATCTGTTGATCACAACGAGCTGGTCAACTAGAGGCTCACCAGGGACATATTGTGGTCTAAGTATTCACACGTGTATTACGATTTCCGGATAATACAGTTATAGCATGAATAACAGACATTTATCATGAACATTGAAATATAATAATACTTTTATTATTGCCTCTAGGGCATATTTCCAACAGCATGTGCTCATATTATCTGGGTACTACAATCACTTGAATCAGGTGGGAGTTAATCTTCCAGATAAGATAGTGATTGACAGAGTTCTCTAGTCACCATGACCAAGTTACTAGAGCTTCGTGATGAACTATAGTATGCAAGGGATGACGAAAACGATTCCCGAGCTCTTCGTGATGTTGAAATCAATGAAGGTAGAAATCAAGAAAGAGCATCAAAGTGTTGATGATTGACAAGACCACTAGTTTCAAGAAAAGGGCAAAGGGAAAGAAAGGGAACTTCAAGTAGAATGGCAAGCAAGTTGTCACTTTCGCGAAGAAGCCCAAAGCTGGACCAAAGCCTAAAACTGAGTGCTTCTACTGCAAAGGAAATGGTCACTGGTAGTGGAAATACCCTGAATATTTGGTAGATAAGAAGGATGGCAAAGTGAACAAGGGTATATTTGATATACAAGTTATTGATGTGTACCTTGCTAGTGCTTATAGTAACCCCTGGGTATTTGATACTTGTTCGGTTGCTAAGATTAGTAACTCGAAACAGGAGTTACAAAATAAATAGAGACTAGTTGAGGGTGAAGTGATGATGTGTGTTGGAAGTGGTTCCAAGATTGATATGATCATCATCGCACACTCCCCATATTTTCGAGATTAGTGTTAAATCTAAATAAATGTTATTTGCCGTTTGCGTTGAGCATGAATATGATTTGATCATGTTTATTGCAATACAGTTATTCATTTAAAGTCAGAGAATAACTGTTGTTCTGTTTACATGAAGAAAACCTTCGATGGTCATAAACCCAATGAAAATAGTTCGTTGGATCTCAATTGTAGTGATACACATATACATAATATTGATGCCAAAAGATGCAAAGTTGATAACGATAGTGCAACTTATTTGTGGCACTGCCGTTTGGGTCATATCGGTGTAAAGCGCATGAAGAAACTCCATAAGAAAATGGACTTTTGGAATCACTTGGTTATGAATCATTTGATGCTTTGGAATCGTGCCTTTTGGGCAAGATGACTAAAACTCCGTTCTTCGGAACAATGTAACGAGCAACAAACTTGTTGGAAATAATACATACTGATGTATGCAGACCAACGAGTATTAAGGCTCGTGGCGGGTATCATTATTTTCTGACCTTCACAGATGATTTGAGCAGATATGGGTATATCTACTTGATGAAACATAAGTCTGAAATAGTTGAAAGGTTCAAAGAATTTCAGAGTGAAGTGTAAAATCATCGTAACAAGAAAAATAAAGTTTCTGCGATCTGATCGTGGAGATGAATATTTGAGTTACGAGTTTGGCCTTCAGTTAAAACAATGTGGAATAGTTTCACAAGCTCACGCCACATGGAACACCACAGCGTAACGGTGTGTCCAAACGTCGTAACCGCACTTTATTGGATATGGTGCGATCTATGATGTATCTTACCGATTTACCACTATCGTTTTTGGGTTATGCATTAGAGACAGCTGCATTCACTTTAAATAGGGCACCATCAAAATCCGTTGAGACGATGCCTTATGAACTATGGTTTGGCAAGAAACCAAAGTTGTCGTTTCTTAAAGTTTGGGGCTGCGATGCTTATGTGAAAAAGTTTCAACTTGATAAGCTCGAACCTAAATCGGAGAAGTGCAACTTCATAGAATACCCAAAGGAAACTGTTGGGTACACCTTCTATCACAGATCTAAAGGCAAAACATTTGTTGCTAAAAATGGATCCTTTCTAGAGGAGGAGTTTCTCTCGAAAGAAGTGAGTGGGAGGAAAGTAGAACTTGATGAGGTAATTGTACCTGCTCCCTTATTGGAAAGTAGTTCATCACAGAAATCAGTTCTAGTGATTGCTACATCAATTAGTGAGGAAGCTAATGATGACGATCATGAAACTTCAAATCAAGTTACTACAGAACCTCGTGGGTCTTCCAGAGTACGGTCCGCACCAGTGTGGTATGGTAATCCTATTCTGGAAGTCATGTTACTAGACCATGATAAACCTACGAACTATGAGGAAGCGATGATGAGCCCAGATTCCGCGAAATGGCTTGAGGCCATGAAATCTGAGATGGGATCCATGTATGAGAACAAAGTGTGGACTTTGATTGACTTGCCGGATGATCGGTGAGTCATTAAGAATAAATGGATCTTCAAGAGGAAGACGGATGCTGATAGTAGTGTTACTATCTACAAAGCTAGACTTGTCGAAAAAGGTTTTTGACAAAGTTCAAGGTGTTGAATACAATGAGATTTTCTCACTCGTATCGATGCTTAAAAGTCTGTCTGAATCATGTTAGCAAATGCCATATTTTATGAAATCTGGCAAATGGATGTAAAAACTGCATTCCTTAATGGATTTATTAAAGAAGAGTTGTATATGATGCAACCAGAAGGTTTTGTCAATCCTAAAGGTGCTAACAAAATATGCAAGCTCCAGCGATCCATATATGGACTGGTGCAAGTATCTCGGAGTTGGAATATACGCTTTGATGAGTTGATCAAAGCATATAGTTTTATACAGACTTGCGGTGAAGCCTGTATTTACAATAAAGTGAGTGGGAGCACTACCGCCTTTCTAATAAATATATGTGAGTAACATATTGTTGATCAGAAATGATGTAGAATTTTTCTGGAAATCATAAAGGAGTATTTGAAAGGAGTTCTTTAAAAGAAATACCTCAGTAAAGCTACTTACATATTGAGCATCAAGATCTATTGAGATAGATCAAGACACTTGATAAGTTTTTCAATAAGTACATACCTTGTCAAGATTTTGAAGTAGTTCAAAATGGAACAGTCAAAGGAAGAGTTCTTGCCTGTGTTGCAAAGGTGTGAAATTGAGTAAGACTCAAATCCCGACCACGGCAGAAAATAGAAAATAGAATGAAAGTCATTCCCTATGCCTCAATCATAGGTTCTATAAAGTATGCTATGCTATGTACCAGACCTATTGTATACCTTGCTCTGAATTTGGCAAGGGAGTACAATAGTGATCTAGGAGTAGATCACTAGACATTGGTCAAGAATATCCTTAGTGAGGACTAAGGAAATATTTCTTGATTATGGAGGTGATAAAAGAGCCTGTTGTAAAGAGTTATATCGGTGCAAGCTTTTACACCGATCCAGATGACTCTAAGTCTCAATCTGGATATACATTGAAAGAGGGAGCAATTAGCTAGAGTAGCTCCGTGCAGAGCATTGTAGACATAAAATATTTGCAAAATACATACGGCTCTGAATGTGACAGACCCGTTGACTAAGCTTCTCTCACGAGCAAAACATGATCACACCTTTACTCTTTGGGTGTTAATCACATAGCAATGTGAACTAGATTATTGACTCTAGTAAACCCTTTGGGTGTTGGTCACATGCCGATGTGAACTATGGGTGTTAATCATATACAGATATGAATATTGGTGTTAAATCACAAGGCAATGTGAACTAGATTATTGACTCTAGTGCAAGTGGGAGACTAAAGGAAATATGTCCTAGAGGCAATAATAAAGTTATTATTTATTTCCTTATTTCATGATAAATGTTTATTATTCATGCTAGAATTGCATTAACCGAAAACATAATACACGTGTGAATACATAGACAAACATAGTGTCACTAGTATGCCTCTACTTGACTAGCTTGTTGATCAAAGATGGTTGTGTTTCCTAGCCATAGACATGAGTTGTCATTTGATTAACGGGATCACATCATTAGAAGTATGATGTGATTGACTTGACCCATTCCGTTAGCTTAGCACTTGATCGTTTAGTATGTTGCTATTGCTTTCTTCATGACTTATACATGTTCCTATGACTATGAGATTATGCAACTCCCGTTTACCGAAGGAACACTTTGTGTTCTACCAAATGTCACAACGTAACTGGGTGATTATAAAGGAGCTCTACAGGTGTCTCTGAAGGTACATGTTGACTTGGCGTATTTCGAGATTAGGATTTGTCACTCCGATTGTCGGAGAGGTATCTCTGGGCCCTCTCAGTAATGCACATCACTATAAGCCTTGCAAGCAATGTGGCTAATGAGTTAGTTGTGGGATGATGCATTACGTAACGAGTAAAGAGACTTGCCGGTAACGAGATTGAACTAGGTATTGAGATACCGACGATCGAATCTCGGGCAAGTAACTTACCGATGACAAAGGGAACAACGTATGTTGTTATGCGGTTTGACCGATAAAGATCTTCGTAGAATATGTAGGAGCCAATATGAGCATCCAGGTTCCACTATTGGTTATTGACCGGAAACATGTCTCGGTCATGTCTACATAGTTCTCGAACCCGTAGGGTCCGCACGCTTAAGGTTTCGATGGCAGTTTTATTATGAGTTTATGATTTTTGATGTACCGAAGGAGTTTGGAGTCCCGGATAAGATCGGGGACATGACGAGGAGTCTCGAAATGGTCGAGATGTAAAGATCGATATATTGGACGACTATATTCGGACATCGAAAGGTTCCGAGTGGTTCGGGTATTTTTCGGGGTAACGGGGAGTTACAGGAATACGAGCAAGAAGTAATGGGCCTCATGGGCCAAGTGGTGCAAGAGAGGAGGCAGGGCGCGCGCCCCCCCTAGCCCAAACCGAATTGGACTAGGGGGCCAACCCCTCTTTCCTCCTTTTCCTCCCTCTCCTTCCTTCTCCTTCTTCCCCTTCCTTCCCCTCGCCTACTTTGCCTAGGAAACGAAGGAGTCCTACTCCCGGTGAGAGCAGGACTCCTCCCTGGCGCGCCCTCCCTTGGCCGGCCGCCCCCTCCCCCTTGGTCCTTTATATACGGGGGCAGGGGGGTACCTCTAGAGACAACAATTGATCTCTTGATCTCTTAGCCATGTGCGGTGCCCCCCTCCACCATAGTCCTCGATAATATTGTAGCGGTACTTAGGCGAAGCCCTGCGACGGTAGAACATCAAGATCGTCACCACGCCATCATGCTGACGAAACTCTTCCCCGACATTCTGCTGGATCGGAGTACGAGGAATGTCATCGAGCTGAACGTGTGCTAGAACTCGGAGGTGCCATAGTTTCGGTGCTTGATCGGTCGGTCCGTGAAGACGTACGACTACATCAACCGCGTTGTTCTAATGCTTCCGCTTTCGGTCTATGAGGGTACGTGGACAACACTCTCCCCTCTCGTTGCTATCCATCACCATGATCTTGCGTGTGCGTAGGAAAATTCTGAAATTACTACTTTCCCCTATAGAGGGTCGGTTTCAAATTCCGGTTCACATACCTCCTAGATTAAAATATCTCTATGTCAACTTGATGGACATAATTGTCATAAATGCGAAATGCAACAAATAGTTATGAAAAAGAATTTACCACATCCGAATCATAAAGCGGGCGAGGGCCGATGGGGACGGACATCAAGACCATGGCACTATGTATAAGAAACAATCATACAAAGTAAGAAAATTATACATACCAACTATATAAATCATACAAAGTACAACATAAAAATTTGAATACCTAATAATCACTATCGGTAATGATGTGCTCATCATCATCATTAATAAATGCCTCATCATCATCACTATCGGTAATGATGTGCTCATCATCATCATTAATAAATGCATCATCATGTGGAAGGCCACCTTTACGTAATCGTTCAAGCATTGACAGGTCATCTGCAACAGTAACTTCTTCTTCTTCCGGCTGTTCGACCGCCATCGACACCGAGAACTGTTGCTGCTGGACGCAGGACCCCTGTGTCACTTGTGGGACGTGGATGTAGTATTCGACACCGACGACCACATGTACCTCGCACTGACGATACTTGCTATTTAGGGTACCATCGACACCGAGGAATCCTCTTTTTCTTCTTCTTCTTCTTCTTTCTCTTCTTTCCTTTTCTTCTTCTTCTTCTTCTTCTTCTTCTTCTTCTTCTTCTTCTTCTTCTTCTTCTTCTTCTTCTTCTTCTTTTTCCTATTCTTAACCCTAGACTAACCTAAAACAAAACAGGAAAAAACTACACCTAAACCTAGCACTAACCAAAACCTAAAAACTCAAAACTACACCTAAACCTAGCACTAACCTAAACCTACAAACTCAAAAGTACACCTAATTATACCTAGCACTAACCTAAAACAAATCGAGAAAATTGAGAACAAAAAAACAGGAAAAAAACAAAAAAAAATTACCTCTTGCTCCGGCGAGATCGGCCGGTGGGGTGGGGCGGCGTAGGGGCCGCGGGGAGGAGGAAGGCAGCGGGGCGGGGCGGTGCAGGGACCTCGGGGAGGGGTCCGGTACCGGGGCGGCCCGACGCAGGCCACTCCGGCGACGGGGCGCGACGGGGCGGCTGGGTGCGGCGGGGTGGCGGGGCGACAGGGCAGGGATGGCCGGCGGCGGCGACAGAGGGGAGAGGCGGGCGCACGGGAGGGAGAGAGAGAAAGAGAGAGAGGGCGGAGACGCCTCGGCCCGTTAAGTGGCCCTTCTTTGCCGTCTGTTAGCAGATGACAACGAGGGCCACCGTTAGGGCTGTCCCACGTCTCCTCATTGCTGTCCGCAAGCAGACGGCAAAGGACTAACATTGCCGTTGGCTAGAAGACAATAAAGTAATCATCTCTTTTGTCGTCCGCTAGAGGACGACAAAGAATCTGACCTAGCCACGCCGTGCCCTATGGGGCCCACCAGGCTCTTTGCCATCTGCCTTCTAGCTTTTTGCACTCAGCTGGCCGACGACAAAGAAGCAGCTGACGACAAATAGCATTTTTGCCATCTGCACTTTCTTTGTCGTCCGCTTTGCGGAAGCGGACGGGATGTGACGGACGGCAAAATGCCAGATTCCAGTAGTGATGGTTATGGTTATGTTTTTCATAGCGGGTTAAATTACAAGTAGGGGAAGAGTAGTCTGGCCTATTGATCATCTAATATCACTTGCCCTAGTGGAAAGAGACATGTAAACTGTACCCCTCCCATGCATGCGGATTCATGTGATTGAGTTGGAGATATCTTTACAAATGCCAAATAACGAGCATCTTTACATACTGTCCAGAGAAGACCAGCTGCAGAAAAACCAGTACCATGGCATGAATGATTACTAGTTCCAGAGCTACTCTCGTGACATGAGATCAGCAAGAGCTACTTGGCTGGTTAAATCAAGAGGCGACAAAATTTAAGTTGGTTATTGTTGTACTCTGTCCATCTACTATTTGATACGATTTCTAGATTCTCCAGTGTGGTTACACTTGTGTCACTTAATTGACACTTGATACGTCTCCAATGTATCTATAATTTTTGATTGCTCCATGCTACTTTATCTACTATTTTGGACTATATTGGGCTTTATTTTCCACTTTTATATTATTTTTGGGACTAACCTATTAACCGAAGGCCCAGCCCAGAATTGCTGGTTTTTTGCCAATTTCAGTGTTTCAAAGAAACGGAATATCAAACGGAGTCCAAACGGAATAAAACCTTCGGGAACATGATTTTCTTACCGAACGTGATCCAGGAGACTTGGACCCTACTCCAAGAAGCGGAAGAGTCGGTCACGAGGGTGCAGGGCGCGCCCCCTGGGCGCCCCCTACCTCGTGGGCCCCCTGCTGCTCCACCGACTTACTCCTTCCTCCTATATATACCTACGTATCCCCAAACGATCAGAACAGGAGCCAAAAACCTAATTCCACCGCCGCAACCTTCTGTATCCACGAGATCCCATCTTGGGGCCTGTTCTGGAGCTCCGCCGGAGGGGGCATCCACCACGGAGGGCTTCTACATCAACACCATAGCCCCTCCGATGAAGTGTGAGTAGTTTACTCCAGACCTTCGGGTCCATAGCTAGTAGCTAGATGGCTTCTTCTCTCTTTTTGGATCTCAATACAATGTTCTCCCCCTCTCTCGTGGAGATCTATTCGATGTAATCTTCTTTTTGCGGTGTGTTTGTTGAGACCGATGAATTGTGGGTTTATGATCCGGTATTATCTATGAACAATATTTGAATCTTCTCTGAATTCTTTTATGTATGATTGAGTTATCTTTGCAAGTCTCTTCAAATTATCCTTTTGGGTTTGGCCAACTAGATTGGTAGCTCTTGCAATGGGAGAAGTGCTTAGCTTTGGGTTCAATCTTGCGGTGTCCTTTCCCAGTGACAGAAGGGGCAGCAAGGCACGCATTGTATTGTTGCCATTGAGGATAACAAGATGGTTTTTTTATCATATTGCATGAATTTATCCGTCTACATCATGTCATCTTGCTTAAGGTGTTACCCTATTTTTAACTTAATACTCTAGATGCATGCTGGATAGCGGTCGATGAGTGGAGTAATACTAGTAGATGCAGAATCATTTCGATCTACTTGTCTTGGACGTGATGCCTATATACATGATCATTACCTAGATATGCTCATAACTATGCTCAATTCTGTCAATTGCTCAACAGTAATTTGTTCACCCACCACAGAATATCTATGCTCTTGAGAGAAGCCACTAGTGAAACCTATGGCCCCCGGGTCTATTCTCATCATATCAATCTCTATCGCTTTATTTCTTGCTTTGTTTTTACTTTGCCTTTTACTTTTTACTTTCCATCTATCTATCAAAAATACCAAAAATATTATTTATCATCTCTATCAGATCTCACTCTCGTAAGTGACCGTGAAGGGATTGACAACCCCTAATCGCATTAGTTGCGAGTAGCTATCGTTTTGTGTAGGTACGAGGGACTTGTGTGTGGTCTCCTACTAGATTGATACCTTGGTTCTCAAAAAATGAGGGAAATACTTACGCTACTTTGCTGCATCATCCTCTCCTCTTCGGGAAAATCCAACGCAGTGCTCAAGAGGTAGCAAGAAGAATTTCTAGCACCGTTGCCGGGAAGGCTCACGCAAGCAAGTCAACTATACCAAGTACCCATCACAATCCCTATCTCTCGCATTACATTATTTGCCATTTGCCTCTTGTTTTCCTCTCCCCCACTTCACCCTTGCCGTTTTATTCGCCCTCTCTTTCCCAATCTCCTCCTCTCTTTCCTGTTTGCCTTTTTTCCCGTTGCCTTTCTGTTTGCTTGTGTGTTGGATTACTTGTTGCCATGGCACAAGATAATACCAAATTGTGTGATTTCTCGAATACCAATAATAATGATTTCCTTAGTAATCCGATTGCTCCTCTTAATAATGATGAGTCTTCTGAAATAAATATCGCTTTGCTGAATCTTGTTATGAAAGATCAATTCGCCGGCCTTCCTAGTGAAGATCCTGCTACTCATCTAGACAATTTTGTTGATTTGTGTGATATGCAAAAGAAGAAAGATACGGATAACAGTATTGTCAAATTGAAATTATTTCTGTTTTCACTTAGAGATCGTGCTAAAGTTTGGTTTTCGTCTTTGCCTAAACATAGTATTGATTCTTGGAACAAGTGCAACGATGCTTTTATCTCTAAGTATTTTCCTCCCGCTAAGATCATCACTCTTAGGAACGATATTATGAATTTTAAACAACTTGATCATGAGCATGTTGCCCAATCTTCGGAAAGAATGAAATTGATGCTTCGTAATTGCCCTACTCATGGTTTGAATTTATGGATGACCATACAAAAGTTTTATGTCTGATTGAATTTTGCTTCTAAAAATCTTTTAGATTCGGCCGTGGGAGGCACGTTTATGGAAATTACGTTAGGAGATGCTACCAAATTGCTTGATAATATTATGGCTAATTATTCTCAATGGCACACCGAAAGATCTTCTAGTAAAAAAGTGCATGCTATAGAAGAAATCAATGTTTTGAGTGAAAAGATGGATGAACTTATGAAGATGTTTGCTAATAAAAATACTCCTCTTGATCCCAATGATATGCCTTTATCTGCTTTGCTTGAGAATAATAATGAATCTATGGATGTGAATTTTGTTGGTAGGAATAGTTTTGGAAACAACGCTTATAGAGGGAATTTTAATCCTAGGCCTTATCCTAGTAATCCTTCTAATAATTATGGAAATTCCTACAACAACTCTTATGGAAATTTTAATAAGATGCCTTTTGAATTTGAGAGTAGTGTTAAAGAGTTTATGAATTCGCAAAAGAATTTTAATGCTTTGCTTGAAGAGAAATTGCTTAAAGTTCATGATTTGGCTAGGAACGCTGATAGAATTTCTCTTGAAATTGATTCTTTAAAGCTTAGATCTATTACTCCTAAGCATGATATCAATGAGTCTCTCAAAGCCATGAGAATTTCCATTGATGAGTACAAAGAAAGAACCGCTAGGATGCATGCTTCCAAAGATGCCTTTATTAAAGTGTGTTCTTCCAATTCCTATGAAAATCAAGATGAAGATCTAAAAGTTATTAATGTGTCCCCCATTAAATCTTTGTTTTGCAATATGAATCTTGATGAAACTGAAGATGTTCTTCCTTTACCTAGAAAGCGTTTTAAGAATTCAGAGTTTCTAGATCTTGATGATGAAATTGATGAAAGTGGGATTGAAATAAATAAAAACCTAGATGTTGCTAAACCCACTATTTTGGATCTCAAGGAATTTAATTATGAAAATTGCTCTTTAATTGGTTGTATTTCCTTGTTGCAACCCGTGCTAGATTCTCCTCATGCTTATAGTCAAAATAAGGCCTTTACCGAACACATTGTTGATGCCTTGATGCAATCTTATGAAGAAAAACTTGAGTTGAAAGTTTCTATCCCTAGAAAACTCTATGATGAGTGGGAACCTACTATTAAAATTAAAATTAAAGATTATGATTTTCATGATTTGTGTGATTTGGGTGCTAGTGTCTCTACTATTCCCAAAGCTTTGTGTGATTTGCTAGATTTCCGTGATTTTGATGATTGCTCTCTAAACTTGCATCTTGCGGATTCCACTATTAAAAAGCCTATGCGAAGAATCAATGATGTTATTATTGTTGCAAATAGGAATTACTTGCCCGTAGATTTTATCGTTCTTGATATAGATTGCAATCCTTCATGTCCTATTATTCTTGGTAGACCTTTCCTTAGAACGATTGGTGTAATTATTGATATGAAGGAAGGGAATATTAGATTCCAATTTCCCTTAAAGAAGGGCATGGAACACTTCCTAAAAAGAAAATAAAATTACCATATGAATCTATCATGAGAGCCACTTATGGATTGCCTACCAAAGATGGCAATACCTAGATCTATCCTTTCTTTTATGCCTAGCTAGGGGCGTTAAACGATAGCGCTTGTTGGGAGGCAACCCAAATTTATTTTGTGTTTTTGTTTTTGCTTCTGTTTAGGAATAAATAATCCATCTAGCCTCTGTTTGGATGTGGTTTTATGTTTTAATTTGTGTTTGTGCCAAGTAGAACCTATAGGATAACCTACGATGATAGTTGATTTGATTCTGCTGAAAAACAGAAACTTTGCGTGCACGAATATAATTTTGTTAAACCACAGAAACGTGCTTTTGCGTCGATTCTTTTTGCTTATGTTCAATAGAAAACTTTTCCAGGACTTCCTATTTTGGTAGGATTTGTAGAGTCCAGAAGTTTGCATTAGTTACAGATTTCTACAGACTGTTCTGTTTTTGACAGATTCTGTTTTACGTGTGTTGTTTGCTTATTTAGATGAATCTATGGCTAGTAAAATAGTTTATAATCCATAGAGAAGTTGGAATACAGTAGGTTTAACACCAATATAAATAAAGAATGAGTTCATTACAGTACCTTAAGTAGTTCTTTGTTTTCTTTCTCTAATGGAGCTCACGAGATTTCTGTTGAGTTTTGTGTTGTGAAGTTTTCAAGTTTTGGGTGAATTCTTTTGATGGATTATGGAACAAGGAGTGGCAAGAGCCTAAGCTTGGGGATGCCCATGGCACCCCCAAGATAATCCAAGGATAACAAAAAGTCAAAGCTTGGGGATGCCCCGGAAGGCATCCCCTCTTTCGTCCACTTCCATCGGTAATTTACTTGGAGCTATATTTTTATTCACCACATGATATGTGTTTTGCTTGGAGCGTCTTGTATTATTTGCGTATTTGCTTGTTAGTTTACCACAATAATCCTTGATGTACACACCTTTTGAGAGAGGCATACATGAATTGGAATTTGTTAGAATACTCTATGTGCTTCACTTATATCTTTTGAGCTTGATAGTTTTGCTCATAGTGCTTCACTTATATCTTTTGAGCGTGATAATTTTTGCTCTAGTGCTTCACTTATATCTTTTAGAGCATGGTGGTGGATTTGTTTTAAAGAAACTATTTATCTCTCATGCTTCACTTAGATTATTTTGAGAGTCATTAATAGCATGGTAATTTGCTTAATGTTAATATACTTAGTGTTCAAGATTTGTGAAACTTTCTTTTGAGTGAATTGAATACTAAGATAAGTTTGATGCTTGATAATTGTTTTGAGATATGGAGGTGATAATATCGAAGTCATGCTAGTTGGGTAATTGTGAATTTGAAGAATTCTTGTGTTGAAGTTTGCAAGTCCCGTAGCATGCACGTATGGTTGAAGTTGTGTAACAAATTTGAAACATGAAGTGTACCTGGCTTGTGCATCCTTATGAGTGGCGACCGGGGACGAGCGATGGTCTTTTCCTACTAATCTATCCCCCTAGGAGCATGCGCGTAGTACTTGATTTTTGATGGCTTCTAAATTTTTGCAATAAGTATATGAGTTCTTTTGACTAATGTTGAGTCCATGGATTATACGCACTCTCACCTTTCCGCCTTTGCTAGCCTCTTCGGCACCGTGCATTGCCCTTTCTCACCTTGAGAGTTGGTGCAAACTTCGTTGGTGCATCCAAACCCCGTGATACGATACGCTCTATCACACGTAAACCTCCTTATATCTTCCTCAAAACAGCCACCATACCTACCTATCATAGCATTTCCATAGCCATTCCGAGATATATTGCCATGCAACTTCCATCATCATCATCATGACATACATTACTTTTGTCATATTGCCATTGCATGATCATGTAGTTGACATCATATTTGTGGCAAAGCCACCATGCATTATTTTTCATACATGTCACTCTTGATTCATTGCACCATCCCGGTACACCACCGGAGGCATTCATATAGAGTCATATCTTGTTCTAAGTTTCGAGTTGTAATCCTTATGTTGTAATCAATAGAAGTGTGATGATCATCATTGTTAGAGCATTGCCCAAAAAAAAGAAGAATAAAAAAAAGGCCAAAAGGAAAAAAAAGAAAGGCCCAAAAAAAAGAGAAAAAGAAAAAAAAGAAAAGAAAAAAAGGGGGCAATGCTACTATCTCTTTTTCCACACTTGTGCTTCAAAGTAGCACCTTGTTCCTCATGTAGTGAGTCTCATATATCGTGCTTCAAAGTAGCACCTTGTTCTTCATGTAATGAGTCTCATAAAGTTGTCCTTTTTATACTAGTGTGAATTTTTCATTATAGAACTTGGCTTGTATATTCCTACGATGGGCTTCCTCAAATGCCCTAGGTATTCATGAGCAAGCGAGTTGGATGCACGCCCACTAGTTTTCTTTTGTTGAGCATTCATAGCTCTAGTGCATCCGTTGCATGGCAATCCCTACTCCTCATGTTGACATCAATTAATGGGCATCTACATAGCCCGTTGATTAGCCTCGTCAATGTGATACTTTCTCCTTTTTTGTCTTCTCCACATAATCCCCATCATCATATTCTATTCCACCCATAGTGCTATATCCATGGCTCGCGCTCATGTATTGCGTGAAGGTTAAAAAAGTTTGAGATTATTTGAGTATGAAACAATTGCTTGTCTTGTCATCGGGGGTATAGAAGTTGGGAACATCTTTGTGTGATGAAAATGAAGCATAGCCTAACTATATGATTTTGTAGGGATGAACTTTCTTTTGCCATGCTATTTTGAGAAGACATGATTGCTTTGATTAGTATGCTTGAAGTATTATTATTTCTTTTGTCAATATGAACTTTTGTCTTGAATCTTTCGGATCTGAATATTCATATCACAATTAAGAAGATTTACATTGAAATTATGCCAAAGTATCACTCCGCATCAATTTTTTTTATCATTTACCTACTCGAGGACGAGCAGGAATTAAGCTTGGGGATGCCTGATATGTCTCCAACGTATCTATAATTTTTGATTGCTCCATGCTACTTTATCTACTGTTTTGGACTATATTGGGCTTTATTTTCCACTTTTATATTATTTTTGGGACTAACCTATTAACCGGAGACCCATCCCTGAATTGCTGTTTTTTTGCCTATTTCAGTGTTTCGAAGAAACGAAATATCAAACGGAGTACAAACGGAATGAAACCTTCGGGAACGTGATTTTCTTACCGAACATGATCCAAGAGACTTGGACCCTACTCCAAAAAGCAGAAGAGTCGGTCACGAGGGTGGAGGGCGCCCCCTGGGCGCGCCCCCTACCTCGTGGGCCCCCTGCTGCTCCACCGACGTACTCCTTCCTCCTATATATACCTACGTATCCCCAAACGATCAGAACAGGAGCCAAAAACCTAATTCCACCGACGCAACCTTATGTATCCACGAGATCCCATCTTGGGGCCTGTTCCGGAGCTCCGCCGGAGGGGGCATCCACCACGGAGGGCTTCTACATCAACACCATAGCCCCTCTGATGAAGTGTGAGTAGTTTACTTCAGACCTTCGGGTCCATAGCTAGTAGCTAGATGGCTTCTTCTCTCTTTTTGGATCTCAATACAATGTTCTCCCCCTCTCTCGTGGAGATCTATTCAACGTAATCTTCTTTTTGCGGTGTGTTTGTTGAGACCGATGAATTGTGGGTTTATGATCCAGTATTATCTATGAGCAATATTTGAATGTTCTCTGAATTCTTTTATGTATGATTGAGTTATCTTTGCAAGTCTCTTCGAATTATCCTTTTTGGTTTGGCCAACTAGATTGGTAGTTCTTGCAATGGGAGAAGTGCTTAGCTTTGGGTTCAATCTTGCGGTGTCCTTTCCCAGTGACAGAAGGGGCAACAAGGAACATATTGTATTGTTGCCATCGAGGATAACAAGATGTTTTTTTTTATCATATTGCATGAATTTATCCCTCTACATCATGTCATCTTGCTTAAGGCGTTACTTTGTTTTTAACTTAATACTCTAGATGCATGCTGCATAGCGGTCGTGAGTGGAGTAATAGTAGTAGATGCAGAATCGTTTCGATCTACTTGTCTTGGACGTGATGCCTATATACATGATCATTACCTAGATATGCTCATAACTATGCTCAATTCTGTCAATTGCTCTACAGTAATTTGTTCACCCACCGTAGAATATCTATGCTCTTGAGAGAAGCCACTAGTGAAACCTATGGCCCCCGGGTCTATTCTCATCATATCAATCTCTATCGCTTTATTTCTTGCTTTGTTTTTACTTTACCTTTTACTTTTTACTTTGCATCTATCTATCAAAAATACCAAAAATATTATTTATCATCTCTATCAGATCTCACTCTCGTAAGTTACCGTGAAGGGAATGACAATCCCTAATCGCGTTGGTTGCGAATAGCTATCGTTTTGTGTAGGTACGAGGGACTTGTGCGTGGTCTCCTACTGGATTGATACCTTGGTTCTCAAAAACTGAGGGAAATACTTACGCTACTTTGCTGCATCATCCTGTCCTCTTCGAGGAAATCCAACGCAGTGCTCAAGAGGTAGCAACACTTCACCGGTGCATATATATAGGTAAATGTTGGGTGTTTGCTAGTATCTCCTGCAGCCAACAGTGGAGTAGATAGCTTGCCCTCTATCACTAGCAGTTGTTTGCATCAATATAGCCAATTTCTTGGATACATAGTATGCAACTTTACTTGGGAATGGGAATGGTTGGTATCGTGAATGAATGCAACATAGTTTATCCATCAATTGTTGCTTATCTGGGATATCAAACCTATAGCCCATGCATCCATATACTTTAAATCTTTCAAAGGTACCCATATAGCGTCCAAGGATGAGTCAGCCACAATTTAGTCTCACAACAAACTTCACTGGAACCCTCCGCACTACTCGCTTGGCCTGTGTTCGCACACGAACATGTCACCATGTACCCTCGACGCCAGGGGTGATGCACCGTAGCTCATGTCGAAGGAGACCCGGCCGGAAGTGTAGTGCGCAGGCAATTCGGGGGGCGCTTTTGTAGACCTAAAACCCCACACGCCTGGGAGGGACCCCGTCAGGACGCGCGGCAGCTATGGGCTGCCCTAGGTCGACCTGATCGCCCCTAGGGCCTCAAGATTCGCCGACCTGCAACAAGAAGAACAGACGAAGAACGAGGAAGAAGAAGAACTAGGGTTAAGGAAAAAAGATAAAAGATAAAAAGGGGTAGATGAATTGATCGATTGTGTGTTGTTCAATCGGCCGTCACCCCTTAGGTATATAAGAGGCGGCTGGACTTCCCGTGCAAGGAAAAGGCTTGGATTCACGTCCAAAACACTAGTCAAACTCGGATTGGTTTTATCCGAACTTTCAAAATTGTTCGGTTTAAACTGGCTGCACCTTGCGGGTCTTTTTGTGGTGGTAAACAACCTCGGATGGAAACGAGTCCAAAAGCAATCTTGACCGTTTCAACGAGACGAACAACTTTGGTGTTGGACGTTTTTTGATCAGAGGTCATCCTGAGGGTCAAATCGCTCGTACAAAAAAGGCTATTATTCACGGTACCTCGCGCAAAACAGGTTATACTCGCGCTACCCATCACACATGGCGTCTTGTGGGGCGCTCCATTTTCTGCCTCTTGACAGAGCTAAATTCTGATGGCTCTAACTTTTGCATACGAACTCGGATTGGAACAATTTTATATCAAAATCGATCGTTTCGATGAGATGAAGACAATCCATGTAGATCATTTTCCCATACGAGGCGGTCTTGGGGGCGTAATGAGCCGAATAGTGTTCTGAATACAAAATCTCAGTATTTCGAACACAACTTCGGCCTTCGAGATGAGATTGGATGGCGGTGGCCCAAACTTCAAAGATGTTCGTATCGACAATATGAAACTTTTAATATAGATCACTTCTCCATTTGAGGCCATATTAATTAAGTTCTTAACCGTGCCAAAATCTGGTGTTAACACATGCCCCCCTGTTTTTCGGCAAAACTTGCGTGCCGAAAAATAATTTGCAATGTATTTGTTGTAAGGACGATGTCAACACTCCATCGACCATTTATATTTCTCAAGGCGATAATTATGTATCGGCCATGTTTATGCTAAGGGCGATAGTTATTTATCGGCCATGTCTTTGCTTAGGATGATAGTCATATATCAGTCGTTTCTTATTTGAACCTGTTGATGCAACCTGGGTGAAAACTTCTCAACTTATATAACAATCGATGATAAGGTTCCATAGATATGTATCTCAAAGCCATCCTCTGAATCATATTATTCACCCTTTCGCTAGGATTTTGCAGATAATCAAGAATGAACTTCCTCCAATCCTTGCTTTGCCTGCATAAAAGTTTCATTAGTGGCCGATGTGGTGAGCTCCCATTCGGCCTTACCTATGTTGGCAAGAATAAGCATCGGCTATTGATAGATGTGCAATACACCATGACGAACATGGTAGCCGGATGCTTTCTGTGCCAACTCTCTCCAATTGTCATGTCTAAATATATGAACAATTTAATGCAACCCAAGATAAATTTTGCATCTAGACATACCCCAAGATAAACTATAAGTGATTCGTCAAAACATTGATAACCCTTGGATATTTGTTGCACTACTCATAACGAACCATCGAAAGCCTCAATATGTATATCACCTATAGCAAGTAAAACAGTCAATCCGAATAACAATGCATATTCGGCCTTGATTAATCGTGCATAGAAATATTCTAAACGGCATGAGGCTTCAAAAATAGTACCAAAAAGAGATATATAAACAACACCAACACTTTGGCCATTGCTATGAATTGAACCATCAAAACATAATCTCCATAGTACTAGAGAGACAAGGCTAATATTAATATTATGCATGACATTACTCCGATGTTTAGTAATAAAATCAGCTATGATTTGGCCTCTTATAGATCTCAAAGATGCATAAGCCAAATTATATCCAAACAAAGTATAAGCCCACTAACCAATTCTGCAGCTATGAATTGGTCTATGCAGCATATATTCAATGACATCGATCATGATGTCTCAACTCCATTCAATCATAATATAGGCATACATATAAATTTCCATGAGCATGTACCTTATCTCGCTCTCCAATCGAACTATGGACGATGTTAGAATACTACACCGGCCATGCATTGACATACTCTTAGGACGATAGATAAATATCGGCCATTACCATGTAAATTTCATTCAAAGCACATATAGCCGAAATAAACAAATGGAATGACAAATCAAGTATTTCGGCCCTTTGGATCAGCAATAAACTTGTAGCTAATCAAATGTATAGTGACTTGGTAATACCCTTTCATGACGTAAGAAATTATATTGCATCCATGGATTAAAATAAGCCCATTGAGGGTTACCAATCATACCTGATGACGAATTCCCTGGCATAGGCGTTAATGGCTGATGTCTACTACACAACCTTCTTCTTGTAGACGTTGTTGGGCCTCCAAGTGCAGAGGTTTGTAGGAGAGTAGAAATTTCCCTCAAGTGGATGACCTAAGGTTTATCAATCCGTGGGAGGCGTAGGATGAAGATGGTCTCTCTCAAATAACCCTGCAACCAAATAACAAAGAGTCTCTTGTGTCCCCAACACACCCAATACAATGATAAATTGTATAGGTGCACTAGTTCGGCGAAGAGATGGTGATACAAGTGCAATATGGATGGTAGATATAAGTATTTGTAATCTGAAATTATAAAAACAGCAAGGTAACTAATGGTAAAAGTGAGCACAAAAGGTATTGCAATGGTAGGAAACAAGGCCTAGGGTTCATACTTTCACTAGTGCAAGTTCTCTCAACAATAATAACATACTTGGATCATATAACTATCCCTCAACATGCAACAAAGAGTCACTCCAAAGTCACTAATAGCAGAGAACAAACGAAGAGATTATGGTAGCGTACGAAACTACCTCAAAGTTATCCTTTCTGCTCGATCTATTCAAGAGTCCGTAGTAAAATAACACAAAGCTATTCTTTCCGTTCAATCTATCATAGAGTTCGTACTAGAATAACACCTTAAGACACAAATCAACCAAAACCCTAATGTCACCTAGATACTCCATTGTCACCTCAAGTATCCATGGGCATGATTATACGATATGCATCACACAATCTCAGATTCATCTATTCAACCAACACAAAGTACTTCAAAGAGTGCCCCAAAGTTTCTACCGGAGAGTCAAGACGAAAACATGTGCCAACCCCCTATGCATAGATTCATTGAACCCGCAAGTTGATCACCAAAACATACATCAAGTGGATCACGTGAATATCCCATTGTCACCACAGATAAGCACGGCAAGGCATACATCAAGTGTTCTCAAATCCTTAAGGACTCAATCCGATAAGATAACTTCAAAGGGAAAACTCAATCCATTACAAGAGAGTAGAGGGGGAGAAACATCATAAGATCCAACTATAATAGCAAAGCTCGCGATACATCAAGATTGTGTGAAGTCAAGAATACGAGAGAGAGAGAGAGAGAGAGATCAAACACATAGCTACTGGTACATACCCTCAGCCCCGTGGGTGAACTACTCCCTCGTCGTCATGGAGAGCGCCGGGATGATGAAGATGGCCACCGGTGAGGGATCCCCCCTCCGGCAGGGTGCCGGAACGGGCTCCCGTGAGGTTTTTGGTGGCTACAGAGGCTTGCGGCGGTGGAACTCACGATCTATTGTTGTTCTCAATGTTTTTAGGTATATGGGAATATATAGGCGAAAGAAGTCGGTCGGGGGAGCCACGAGGGGCCCACGAGGGTGGAGGGCGCGCCCAGGGGGTGGGCGCGCCTCCCTGCCCCGTGGCCTCCTCAAAGCTTCTCTGACTTGCACTCCAAGTTCCCTAGATTTCTTCGGTTCCAAAAATCACTTTCCCGAAGGTTTCACTCCATTTGGACTCCGTTTGATATTCCTTTTCTTCAAAACACTGAAATAGGCAAAAAAACAGCAATACGGGCTGGGCCTCCGGTTAGTAGGTTAGTCCCTGAAAATGATATAAATGTGTAAAGTAAAGCCCATAAACATCCAAAACGGGTAATATAATAGCATGGAACAATAAAAAATTATAGATACGTTGGAGACGTATCAAGCATCCCCAAGCTTAATTCCTGCTCGTCCTCGAGTAGGTAAATGATAAAAACAGAATTTTTGATGTGGAATGCTACCTAGCATAATTCTCAATGTAATTTTCTTTATTGTGGCATGAATGTTCAGATCCAAATGATTCAAAATAAAAGTTCATATTGACATAAGAAATAGTAATACTTCAAGCATACTAATAAAAGCAATCATGTCTTCTCAAAATAACATGGCTAAAGAAAGTTATCCCTACAAAATCATATAGTCTGGCTGTTGCTCTATCTTCATCACACACAGTATTTAACCATGCACAACCCCGATGACAAGCCAAGCTATTTTTTCATACTTTAATAATCTCAAACTTTTTCAACTTTCACGCAATACATGAGCGTGAGCCATGGACATAACACTATAAGTGGAATAGAATGGTGGTTGTGGAGAAGACAAAAAGGAGGAAGATAGTCTCACATCGACTAGGCATATCAATGGGCTATGGAGATGCCCATTAATAAATATCAATGTGAGTGAGTAGGGATTGTCATGCAACGGATGCACTAGAGCTATAAATGTATGAAAGCTCAACAAAAGAAACTAAGTGGGTGTGCATCCAACTCGCTTGCTCACGTAGACCTAGGGCATTTTGAGGAAGCCCATCATTGGAATATACAAGCCAAGTTCTATAATGTAAATTCACACTAGTATATGAAAGTGACAACATAGGAGACTCTTTATCATGAAGATCATGGTGCTACTTTGAAGCACAAGTGTGGTAAAAAAAGTATAGTAGCATTGTCCCTTCTCTCTTTTTCTCTCATTTTTTAATTTGGCCTTTCTCTTTTTTTATTTGGCCTCTTTTTTTATTTGGTGGGCTCTTTGGCCTTTTTTTTTAAAGTTCGAAGTCTCATCCCGACTTGTGGGGGAATCATAGTTTCCATCATCCTTTCCTCACTGGGACAATGCTCTAATAATGAAGATCATCACACTTTTATTTACTTACAACTCAAGATTACAACTCAATACTTAGAACAAGATATGAATCTATATGAATGCCTTCGGTGGTGTACCGTGATATGCAATGAATCAAGAGTGACATGTATGAAAATTATGAAGGTGGCCTTGCCAGAAATACGATGTCAACTACATGATCATGCAAAGAGCAATATGACAATGATGATCATATAAACGGAAGGGTGGAAATTTGCATGGCAATGTATCTCGGAATGGCTATGGAAATGCCATAATAGGTAGGTATGGTGGCTGTTTTGAGGAAGGTATATGGTGGGTGTATGGTACCGGCGAAAGTTGCGTGGCACAAGAGAGGCTAGCAATTGTGGAAGGGTGAGAGTGCGTATAATCCATGGACCCAACATTAGTCATAAAGAACTCATGTACTTATTGCAAACATCTACAAGTCATCAAAAACAAAGTACTACGTGCATGCTCCTAAGGGGATAGATTGGTAGGAAAAGACCATCGCTCGTCCCCAACCGCCACTCATAAGGAAGACAATCAATAAATAAAATTGTGCTCCAAGTTCATCACAAAGCGGTTCACCATACGTGCATGCTATGGGAATCACAAACTTCAACACAAGCATTCTTTAAATTCATAATCACCCGACTAGCATGACTCTAATATCACCACTTCTATATCTCAAAACAATTATCAAGCATCAAATTGATCATAGCATTCAATTCACTTCCTATGATAGTTTTTATTATACCCAACTTGGATGCCCATCATTCTAGGACCAATTTTATAACCATAGAAAATACCATGCTGTTCTAAGAAACTCTCAAAATAATATAAGTGAATCATGAGAGATCAACAATTTCTTCAAAATTAAGCCACCTCCGTGCTCTAAAAGATATAAGTGAAGCACCAGAGCAAAAACTATCAAGCTCAAAAGATATAAGTGAAGCACATAGAGTATTCTAATAAATTTCAATCAAGTGGGCTTCTTCCCAAAAGGTGTGTACAGAAAGGATGATTGTGGTAAACTAAAAATCAAATACTAATATATAATACAAGACGCTCCAAGCAAAACACATATCATGTGGCGAATAAAAATATAGCTCCAAGTAAAGTTATCGATGAACGAAGATGAAAGAGGGGATGCCTTCCGGGGCATCCCCAAGCTTAGGCTTTTGGCTATTCTTGAATATCTTGGGGTGCCATGGGCATACACAATCTTAGGCTCTTGCCACTACTTATTCCATAGTCCATCGAATCTTTACCCAAAACTTGAAAACTTCACAACACAAAACTCAACAGAAAACTCGTAAGCTCCGTTAGTATAAGAAAATAAAACCACCACTTAGGTATTGTAATGAACTCATTATAAATTAATATTGGTGTAATATCTACTGTATTCCAACTTCTCTATGGTTCATACCCTCCGATACTACTCATAGATTAATCAAAATAAGCAAACAACATAAAGAAAACAGAATCTGTCAAAAACAGATCAGTCTGTAGTAATCTGTATCAAACATATACTTATGGAACTTTAAAAATCCTACGAAATTAGGAAGTCCTAAGAAATTTGTGTACCAATCTAGAGCAAAATAAATCAGATCAGAAGCCCGTTCCTGTGAATTATCAAAACTAATTTACTGGGTGCAAAAGTTTTTGATTTTCAGCAGGATCAACACAACTATCACCGTAAGCTATCCTAAAGGTCTTACTTGGCACTTTATTGAAACAGAAACTATAACACATGATTACTACAGTAGCATAATCATGTGGAAACACAAAAACAGTAAGGGTAAATGTTGGGTTGTCTCCCAACAAGCACTTTTCTTTAATGCCTTTCTAGCTAGGCATGATGATGACAATGATGCTCACGTAAAAGATAAGAATTGAAACATAACGGGAGCATCAAGAAGCATATGACTAGCACATTTAAGCCTAACCCACTTCCTATTCATAGGGATTTTGTGAGCAAACAACTTATGGGAACAATAATCAACTAGCATAGGAAAGCAAAACAAGCATAACTTCAAGATTTTAAGCACATAGAGAGAAAACTTGATATTGTTGCAATTCCTACAAGCATATATTCCTCCCTCATAATAATTTTCAGTAGCATCATGAATGAATTCAACAATATAACCAGCACCTAAAGAATTCTTTTTCATGATCTACTTGCATAGGAAATTTACTACTCTCCACATAAGCAAAATTCTTTTCATTCGGAATAGTGGGAGTATCATAAGATACTCAAATACTATAAATTGTTTCCACATTAAAAGAGTAATGTTCAAAAAAGGGTAATAATAATCATGACAAGTTTTATCCATATAATCCTCACTACTTTTTATAGCATAAGTTTTATCACAATAATCATCATAAGTAGCAACTTTGTTCTCATCATAATCGATTGAAACCTCTTCCAAGATAGTGGAATCATCACTAAATAAAGTCATGACCTCTCCAAATCCACTTTCATAAATATTATAAGTTTCAATATCCTCCAAAATAGTGGGATCACTACTTCCTAAAGTTGACACTCTTCCAAACCCACTTTCATCAATATAATCATCATAGGTAAGAGGCATGCTATCATCATAACAACTTTGCATATCAAAACTTGGGAGACTAGAAATATCATCTTCATTAAACATAGCATCCCCAAGCTTGGGACAAAAATTAATTGCAGAAAATATATTCTCAAATATGTTATCCTCATCAAACATAGCTTCCCCAAGCTTGGGCCTTTTCATATCATAAGCATAATCACTCTCATCATTAATAGTGTGGATAGCACCAATAGTATAGTAATTATTATCATCACAATGAGTAGTAGGAGCAACATCACGTGGGAGAGATACCTTTCTATCTTTGTTGCTCCTTCTTTTCTTTTTCTTCTTCATATTATGGTGTGGGTTCAACCTTCTTCTTTGTGCTCCTTATTGATGGGATTGGTTGAATAGAAAGCTCGTCCTCGTTACCTGATTCATCATAAGAAATAATAGGAGGATAATGAGAAGTTTCTTCCCTTTCATTAGTATTCTCTTCATCTTCTATTTGCTTTATTTTCTTTATGTAATTGGCAATATAAGGATTTTCAATGCAATTCACCACACAAAACATATAAATCTTCTCTAGATCAAAATCAAGAAGTTTATAACAGGCAAATTCTGGAAGAAACTTAGTTAAACGTTTTATTTCTTCATAACCCAGAAGCAAACTAAGTTCATTATGATGTGCAAGGGAAATCATATCATCACAATTTTTGGACACGATTCGATCATGAAACAATTTGCATCGGAGATGTAAATAACCACATTCATTGCAAAGTTCACAAGTAGGGCGAAGGCATAATAAATTTTCAGCACTCGCATTTAGCCTTTCTTGCAACAATCTAGTTTCTAAATGCTTATGCCTCTCGCAATATCTATCTTCTCTATTTGGTGTGTACTTGCAAACCCAATGTACACCACAAAAATCGACATGCTTATAGGAGACATTTTCATCCTAACTAGTGCAATCACAATTAGTACTATGGATATTCAAAGAGTTCATACTAACAACATTGCAATCATGCTCATCATTCAAAGATTTAGTGCCAAGCATTTTAATGCATTCTTCTTCTAGCAATTGAGCACAATTTTCCTTTCCATCATTCTCATGAAAGATATTAAAAAGATGAAGCGTATGAGACAAACTCAATTCCATTTTTTTGTAATTTTCTTTTATAAACTAAACTAATGATAAAACAAGAAACTAAAAATTCGATTGCAAGATCTACAGATATACCTTCAAGAACTCACCTCCCCGGAAACAACGCCAGAAAAGAGCTTGATGTCTACTACACAACCTTCTTCTTGTAGACGTTGTTGGGCCTCCAAGTGCAGAGGTTTGTAGGACAGTAGAAAATTTCCCTCAAGTGGATGACCTAAGGTTTGTCAATCCGTGGGATGCGTAGGATGAAGATGGTCTCTCTCAAACAACCCTGCAACCAAATAACAAAGAGTCTCTTGTGTCCCCAACACACCCAATACAATGGTAAATTGTATAGGTGCACTAGTTCGGCGAAGATATGGTGATACAAGTGCAATATGGATGGTAGATATAAGTATTTGTAATCTGAAATTATAAAAACAGCAAGGTAACCAATGATAAAATTGAGCACAAACGGTATTGCAATGGTAGGAAACAAGGCCTAGGGTTCATACTTTCACTAGTGCAAGTTCTCTCAATAATAATAACATACTTGGATCATATAATTATCCCTCAACATGCAACAAAGAGTCACTCCAAAGTCACTAATAGCGGAGAACAAACGAAGAGATTATGGTAGGGTACGAAACTACCTCAAAGTTATCCTTTCTGCTCGATCTATTCAAGAGTCCGTAGTAAAATAACACCAATCTATTCTTTCCGTTCAATCTATCATAGAGTTCGTACTAGAATAACACCTTAAGACACAAATCAACCAAAACCCTAATGTCACCTAGATACTCCATTGTCACCTCAAGTATCCGTGGGCATGATTATACGATATGCATCACACAATCTCAGATTCATCTATTCAACCAACACAAAGTACTTCAAAGAGTGCCCCAAAGTTTCTACCGGAGAGTCAAGATGAAAACATGTGCCAACCCCCTATGCATAGATTCATTGAACCCGCAAGTTGATCACCAAAACATACATCAAGTGGATCACGTGAATATCCCATTGTCACCACAGATAAGCACGGCAAGGCATACATCAAGTGTTCTCAAATCCTTAAGGACTCAATCCGATAAGATAACTTCAAAGGGAAAACTCAATCCATTACAAGAGAGTAGAGGGGGAGAAACATCATAAGATCCAACTATAATAGCAAAGCTCGCGATACATCAAGATTGTGTGAAGTCAAGAACACGAGAGAGAGAGAGATCAAACACATAGCTACTGGTACATACCCTCAACCCCGAGGGTGAACTACTCCCTCGTCGTCATGGAGAGCGCCGGGATGATGAAGATGGCCACCGGTGAGGGATCCCCCCTCCGGTAGGGTGCCGAAATAGGGTCCCGATTGGTTTTTGGTGGCTACAGAGGCTTGCGGCGGCGGAACTACCGATCTATTGTTGTTCTCGATGTTTTTAGGGTATATGGTAATATATAGGCGAAAGAAGTCGGTCAGGGGAGCCACGAGGGGCCCACGAGGGTGGAGGGCGCGCCTAGGGGGGTGGGCGCGCCTCCCTGCCTCGGTGCCTCCTAAAAGCTTCTCTGACTTGCACTCCAAGTTCCCTGGATTGCTTCCGTTCCAAAAATAATGTTCCCGAAGGTTTCACTCCATTTATACTCCGTTTGATATTCCTTTTCTTCGAAACACTGAAATAGGCAAAAAAACAGCAATACGGGCCGGGCCTCCGGTTAGTAGGTTAGTCCCAAAAATGATATAAATGTGTAAAGTAAAGCCCATAAACATCCAAAACGGGTAATATAATAGCATGGAACAATCAAAAATTATAGATATGTTGGAGATGTATCAATGGCATAGTTGAAGAATATGGATAATGTGTAGACCAAAGTTGTTGAAACCTTCGGCTTGGTCCTTCATAGTTTTCACTCTTTTCCTTCTTCACCTTTGCCGCACTTCTTGTAATGGAAGCTTGCACATAATTCTTATTTTGAGCACTTCCTTTGGGAACCCATGCCATGTTCCTTTCTTCAAGTTCTTGTGCACTAAGTTTTTGTAATTTCTTCTTTTGCCAATACGATAAGCTGAGCAGGCATCTCGGCTATGATTCTGTTTTGACAAATGACAATTCCTTTTTGGCCTGGTGCACTCTCAACTTATTTTCTTTAGATTTGGCACTTCGACTCTCAGTAATTGGTTGCTTTGTCTCATTGTCTTTAGTAGCCAATGTCAACACATTAATTGGCTCTTTTTCATTTGAGATCAAATCTGAAGTTGCACTCTTACGACCATCTCTTTTAACACGGTAAACTTGCTTGACCACCTATTTCTTCTTCCTTGAGCTCTAGACCGATTCCTTATGATTGAAACGGTCTTTAACATGTGATTGTTCAAATGTAGATCTTCTCGGGGCTGCATAATATTGGTGAGATGGTCTAAAATAAGATGGAGAATGTGCCCTTGTATTATACCTGTCCCATGATGGATATGGATCTATATGAGCATAGGGAGGCATCCACGACATTGGCATTGGCGGCCCAAAATAAGGATATGAATATGTTGCATTAAAACTCTCACTTTGCCAATACCGATCCTCATATTTGCGCCTTGGGGGTGATCTTGGTTTCTTTGCATGATTTGGCCGATAAGAATTCTTCTCTTCACTCCTCCTTTGATATTTATCCAATAGTTGAGCGAAGGTGATTTTTGATCTCTTACACTTGCGCTTATTTCGGCCTTTATTTTCTTTTGGTTTGCTTTCCTTGATCATTGGATTTGCTTGTTGCCCCCCAGTCCTTGGCATCTTCATTGTAGCTTCGATGGAATTCTCGCCCTCAAGTTTATGTTCATTGTGCTCTTCAACAACTTATTTACTTGAAACTGAAGGAAATATGCCCTAGAGGCATGATACGTCTCCAACGTATCTGCTTTTCCGAACACTTTTGCCCTTGTTTTGGACTCTAACTTGCATGATTTGAATGAAACTAACCCATACTGACGCTGTTTTCAGCAGAACTGCCATGATGTTGTTTTATGTGTACAAAAGAAAAGTTCTCGGAATGTCCTAGAAATCCACGGAGGCACTTTTAAGAATTAATAAGAATTTTTGGCGAAAGAATCAAGGCCAGGGGGCCCACGGGCTGTCCACGAGACAAGGGGGTGCCCCCCTAGGGCGCTCCCTCCTATCTCGTGGGCCCCCTGGACCTCCTCCGACCTCAACTCCAACTCCATATATACCGTCTCGGGGAGAAAAAATAAAGGAAAAAGTTTCATCGCGTTTTACGACACAGAGCCGCCGCCAAGCCCTAATCTCTCACGGGAGGGCTGATCTGGAGTCCGTTCAGGGCTCCAGACAGGGGGATTCATCGCCATCGTCATCACCAACCATCCTCCATCACCAATTTCATGATGCTCACCGCCGTGCATGAGTAATTCCATCGTAGGCTTGCTGGACGGTAATGGGTTGGATGAGATTTACCATGTAATCAAGTTAGTTTTGTTAGGGTTTGATCCCTAGTATCCACTATGTTCTAAGATTGATGTTGCTATGACTTTGCTATGCTTAATGCTTGTCACTAGGGCCCGAGTGCCATGATTTCAGATTTGAACCTATTATGTTTTCATGAATATATGTGTGTTCTTGATCCTATCTTGCAAGTCTATAGTCACCTTTTATGTGTTATGATCCGACAACCCCGAAGTGACAATAATCGGGATACTTCTCGGTGATGACCGTAGTTTGAGGAGTTCATGTATTCACTATGTGTTAATGCTTTGTTCCGGTTCTCTATTAAAAGGAGGCCTTAATATCCCTTAGTTTCCGCTAGGACCCCGCTGCCACGGGAGGGTAGGACAAAAGATGTGATGCAAGTTCTTTTCCATAATCACGTATGACTATTTACGGAATACATGCCTACATTACATTGATGAATTGGAGCTAGTTCTATATCACCCTATGTTATAACTATTGCATGAGGAATCGCATCAGGCATAATTATCCATCACTGATCCATTGCCTACGAGCTTTTCACATATTGTTCTTCGCTTATTTACTTTTCCGTTGCTACTGTTACAATTACTACAAAAACCCAAAAACATTTATCTTTACTTTTGCTACCGTTACCATTACTATCATACCACTTTTGCTACTAAACACTTTGCTGCAGATACTAAGTTATCTAGGTGTGGTTGAATTGACAAGTCAACTGCTAATACTCAAGAATATTCTTTGGCTCCCCTTGTGTCGAATCAATAAATTTGGGTTGAATACTCTACCCTCGAAAGCTGTTGCGACCCCCTATACTTGTGGGTTATCAAGACTAATTTCTGGCGCCGTTGCCGGGGAGCATAGCTCTATTCTCTGAGTCACTTGGGATTTATATATGTTGATCACTATGAAGAACTGGAAAGACGATCGAACTACTATTTTGCCCTCAACTACGAGGGGAGGTAAGGAACTGCCATCTAGCCCTGCACTAGATTCTCCTTCCGTTATTAGTAGGCTTGCGACACCTAAACCTGCTACTGCTATGAATTCTGATATGTCACATGTTATTGATGATGCCACTTCTACTATGCATGATGAAACTACTTCTGTGCGTGATACTACTTTGCCATTAGGTGAATTTCTAGATGAACAACTTGCTAGAGTTAGGGGGAATGAAATTACTGAAGATCCTATTACTGATGATAGTGATGATGAGGCTCCCCCCAATGATTATGTATTACCTGTTGTTCCTAAAGGTTATGTTATGCATGAAACAACTGCTATGGAAATTCTAGCTTGCAACAATAGAAATGATCTTAAGAAATTATTAGCTAAAAGGAAGCAGCAGTCTCTTAATGCTAGAATGAAACCTGATCCTGCTTTTGCTACTTCACCTATTTGTGTTACTGATAAGGATTATGAATTCTCTGTTGATCCTGATATTATTACTTTAGTTGAATCTGATCCTTTTTATGGCCTTGAATCTGAAACTGTTGTGGCACATGTTACCAAGCTGAATGATATAGCCACCCTGTTTACTAATGATGAGAAGTCTCGCTATTTATATATCCTTAAGATATTTCCGTTCTCATTAAAGGGTGATGCTAAGACTTGGTATAATTCTCTTTCTCCTGGTTGTGTGCGTAGTCCCCAGGATATGATTTATTACTTCTCTGCTAAATATTTCCCTGCGCATAAGAAACAAGCTGCCTTGCGGGAAATATATAATTTTGTGCAAATCAAAGAAGAGAGTCTCTCAAAAGCTTGCGGGAGGCTTCTCCGTTACTTAATGCTTTGCCTGATCACCCTCTTAAGAAAAATGAAATACTTGATATCCTTTATAATGGACTAACCGATGCTTCCAAGGACTACTTGGATAGTTGTGATGGTTGTGTTTTCAGGGAAAGAACAGTCGATGAAGCTGAAATACTATTGAATAATATGTTGACTAATGAAAATAACTGGACTCTTCCCGAGCCAGTTCCTGAAGTAATTCCTGAACCAATTGAGCCAACTCCTGAGCCTATTCCTAAACCCACTCCGAAGAAGAGAGATGTTTTATTTCTCAGTCCCGAAGATATGCAAGAGGCAAAGAAATCAATGAAAGAAAAAGGTATTAAAGCTGAAGATGTTAAGAATTTACCACCTATTGAAGAAATACATGGTCTTAATATACCGCCTGAAGAACCACATTGTCTCGATAACCCGACACAGGTAGTAAAGGTAAATTCTCTCTATAGATATGATAAAGTTGAAATACCCTCTACTAAATTTCATAGCCCATGCTAAGATGAATTTGATGACTTTATGGCTAGACAAGAAAGTTTTAATGCTTATGTTGGTAGAGAGTTAAAGAATAATGCTTTCGAGATAGGACGCGTAGGTGATAATCTGTCTAGAGTTAAAGATGAACTTCACCGCGTTAGCAAATATGCTTCTATGGTTGCTACTCAAGATGATCAAGTACTTAAAGCTCAAAATGAATTGCTTGATGAATTAAATAATAAAAATGACTTTGCTGTTAGAGTGGCTACTACAACTGGTAGAATGACTCAGGAACCTTTGTATCCTGAAGGCCACCCTAAGAGAATCGAGCAAGATTCTCAGAGAAATAATTTAGAGGCACCTAGTTCTTCTAAAAAGAAGAATAAGAAAAACGATAGAAGTTTGCATGCTTCTAGTGAACCTACTGTAGACACACCTGAGAATCCCAATGATATTTCTATTTCTGATGCTGAAACACAATCAGGTGATGAACATGAACCTAGTAATAATGTTAATGAGAATGTTCATGTTGATGCTCAACCTAGCAAAGACAATGATGTAGAGATTGAACCTGCTGTTGATCTTGATAACCCACAATCAAAGAATTAACGTTATGATAAGATAGATTTTGTTGCTAGGAAGCACGGTAAAGAAAGAGAACCATGGGTTTAGAAACCCATGCCCTTTCCTCCTAAACCATCCAAGTCAAAGGATGATGAGGATTTTGAGCACTTTGCTGAAATGATTAGACCTATTTTCTTACGTATGCGCTTAACTGATATGCTTAAAGTAAATCCTTATGCTAAGTATATGAAGGATATCATCACAAATAAAAGAAAGATACCGAATGCTGAAATTTCCACCATGCTTGCTAATTACACTTTTAAGGGTGGAATACCAAAGAAACTTGGAGATCCGGGAGTACCAACTATACCATGCTCTATTAAAAGAAATTATGTTAGAACTGCTTTATGTGATCTTGGAGCCAGTGTTAGTGTTATGCCTCTCTCTTTATATCGTAGACTTGAATTGAATAAGTTGACACCTACTGAAATATCTTTGCAAATGGCTGATAAATTAACTGCTATACCTGTCGGTATTTGTGAGGATGTGCCTGTTGTGGTTGCAAATGTCACTATCTTAACGGACTTTGTTATTCTTGATATTCCTGAGGACGATAGTATGTCTATTATCCTTGGTAGACCTTTTCTTAATACTGCAGGGGCGGTTATTGATTGCAACAAAGGCAATATCACTTTTCATGTTAATGGTAATGAGCATACGATACATTTTTCGAGGAAACAATCTCAAGTTCATAGCATCAATTCTATTGAAAAAGTTCCAACTATCATTTTTGGAGGTTTTGAATTTCCTCTCCCTACTGTCAAGAAAAAGTATGATATTCTTATTGTTGGGGATTTTCATATACCCGTTGAGGTAACTTAGTGTTATTCGAAATTTCTCCGGTTCCGTGTTATTCGGAATGAGTTTGTTAACAAGACTTGATCAACCTTGTTAGTGGGTTCATTTTGATGATCACGAGATGGATGAAACTAGAAGGCACAACCTTCTGTACCCTCTTTTTACTTTCTGTTATTTAGAATAAATAAAGCAAAAATAGTATTATCTGTCTATTTTCTGAATTATCCGTGCATTAAAAAATAGTCCAAAAATAAAAGTGCTCCAAATGCCCTGCAAATTTAGTATGATTTTTTATGGAATATTTGAGGATTTTAGGCACTGAAAACACTTCAGGAGGGGCAAGCACCAGGCCACGAGAGAGGAGGGCGTGCCCCCCTGTAGGGCGCGCCCCCTATCTCTTGGGCCCCTGGTGGCTCCCCTCCACTTATGCCAGCACCCACACACTTCATCTTCTACCCAAAAAAATCCCCAGCCGGCTAAAGCCCAAGTTCTAGCTCGTTTTGCTGCGATTTTCGATCTCTTAGCTCAAAGCTCCATTCAGAAAACTGCTTTGGGAGATTGTTGCTTGGTATGTGACTCCTCCATTGGTCCAATTAGTTTTTGTTCTAGTGCTTTATTCATTGCAATTTTTTGCTGTATAGTGGCCATGTTCTCAAGCTTGCATGTTAAATTTTTGAGGTCCCAAGCAATTCCAATGCATGATATAGGCTCTGGGCACTTGTAGGAGTAGTTGCTGTCAATCTTGTTTAGTTTTATTCACTTTTATTTTGAAGTCACTAAAATTTTAGAAATTTTCAGAAAAAGAAATATGCTTAGAAGAATGTACCAAGGTGGCTCCTTGGCAAAGAAAGGGCCAAGGATTGCTATACGAGAACAAGATGTTAATTTGCCGATGGACGCTACTGTACGGGCTTGTGAGTGGCCATCCGATGATTTTATGGTCGAAGCAGGCTTCAAAGAGGAATTTGATGCGTATGTGCGTAATGCTGAGCTTGAGGACTTCTTACAAGATAAGTGTCCCCAATATTATCAATTGACTGATTCCTTTGTGCGGAGGTTCGAATATATTTCTTCGCGTAATTCCCCTAGTGTTATGTTTGATATTTATGATACATCTTATACCATGGATCTAGAGGATTTCACAACTGCTTGCAAACTCCCGTAGTGGGGTAATATTAATGATACTCCCAAATCTGAAGTTAGAGATTTTCTTGCTAGTATTACTGTGGGAGAATCTAGGGACGAAACACAAGCTACCATAGGGAGCATTCATTTTCCTGCTATACATTACTTTGCTCTCTTTATTGGTAGATGCATTAACGGTAAGGACGAAGTATGTCACATGTGTGCGCCTGATCTTTGCATCCTCAAGAGCGCTGTGTCAGGTTATAGTGGTTATAAGTTGGGGGCAATAGTTGCACATAGGTTGCATAATAATAGTAGAAGGGGAGATTTCTTTGGAGGAATTTATGCAACTCGTGTGGCTAATTTTCTTAATATAGCTCCACAAGAGGGGGATATGATTGTACCCCCTGTTTATTTGGATAAAGAAGCTATGTTTGATCATCATTTTCTTGAGAGGAATGAACAATTCCTCCATTATTGACTAACCTATAATAGACGCAATGTCGTCCCTGTTACTCTTCCTGCTCCCTACCTTTTTGATTATCAGACAAAAGGAAGATATGTTGTCACCAGGGAAGAAGCCACTGAATACGAGAGGGGAATGGAGGCAGCTCGCCAACACACTGCTGCTCAGGAGGCGGTCACCTCTTCATCTTAGTACTATCCCAGTTTCACTTATGGATATCAGCCAGGCGGTCACTGGTATTAAACCAACTTAGGCCAAAAGCCTAAGCTTGGGGGAGTATTTATTTCTCACCGACTTTACATTCATGTTCACACACTAGTCGTCGGTGCTCATACTCTTTCATTGTATTATCCATGCTAGTTTAAATTTCTTTTTCTAGTTTCTTCTTGTGTGTTTGGTAAACCTTTAGAAAAACCAAAAAATTAGTTAGTTTAATTTCCTCGCCTGTCGTAGAAATTAAAATGAAAACCCAAAAAGATTTCTAGTTCTTCTTCTTACTTGTTGGGAGCTTTCCCATGTAAATAGTTTTATTTTCTTTTCTTTCTTTTGGGGGTCGAGAAGACCATATTGAAAATGCTTAGTGGCTCTTATATGCATGATTGTTTATTTAATTTAGAGTCATATTACTTGTCTTCTCTCTTGATGTGAATGCTTGCAGATTCCAGCTTAGTCCAATGCACGTGCACTCTTATTATTATACACATTGTTCGGTCGTGCAAGTGAAAGGCAATAATGACGATATATGAGGGACTTATTGGGATGAGAAAAGCTGGTATGAACTCGACCTCTCTTGTTTTTGTAAATATGATGATTCATCGTTCCCGAGTCAGCTATTATGAAGTAGAAGTATTTGCAATGACATTTAGAGATTATAGTTGCTTGTGCCATGCTTGATTAGCTATGAGTTATAATGGTTTACCTTGCATGCCAACATGCTATTAGAATGATTATGATGTGGTACGATGGGATGGTATCCTCCTTTGAATGTATTAAGTGACTCGACTTGGCACATGTTCACACATGCAGTTGAATCAAATCAACATAGCCTTCATGATATTTATGTTCATGGTAGATTATATCCTACTCATGCTTGTACTCGGTGTAAATTAATTTTAATGCGTGTTTACGACTGTTGTCGCTCTCTCAGTTGGTCGCTTCCCAGTCTTTTGCTAGCCTTCACATGTACTAAGCGGGAATACTGCTTGTGCATCCAAACTCCTTAAACCCCAAAGTTGTTCCATATGAGTCCACTATACCTTCCTATATGCGGCATTTATCTGCCGTTCCAAGTACATTTGCATGTGCCAAACTCCAAACCTTCAAATGAAATTCTGTTTTGTATGCTCGAGCAGCTCATGTTTCAACTAGGGCTGCCTATATCTTCCATGCTAGGTGGGTTATTCTCAAGAGGAGTGGACTCCGCTCCTCATTCACGAGAAAGGGCCGGTAACCGGGATGCCCAGTCCCATGATCCAAAAAGATCAAAGCAAACCAAAATAATTAAACAAAACTCCCCCAGGGCTGTTGTATGTTGGAGGCACTCGTTGTTTCGAGCAAGCCATGGATTGATGCTTGTTGGTGGTTGGGGGAGTATAAACCTTTACCATTCTATTTGGGAACTGCCTATAATGCATGTAGTATGGAAGATACAACCATCTCATAGTTGTTGCGTTGAGAGCAAAAGTATGCCGCTCAAAATGTTATTCAATCTCTATTTTAAAATCGAGCTCTGGCACCTCTACAAATCCCTGCTTCCCTCTGTGATGGGCCTATCTATTTACTTCTATGTTGAGTCATCATCCCTTCTTATTAAAAAGCACCCGCTAGAGAGCACACTGTCTTTTGCATTCATTATTGTTGGTTTATATTGGGTATGACTTGACTGGATCTCTTTTACCATGAATTACAATGTTTAGTCAGTCCTTGATCTTTAAAGGTGCTAGCGAGATACCATTTTGTTATATCATGTTATGATTATTTTGAGAAAGTGTTGTCATCCGAATTTTATTATTATGGCTCGCTAGCTGATTATGCTATTGATATGAGTAATTGTGAGACCTATGTGTTATTGTTAGTATGGTTAGTTCATAATATTTGCTGAAACTTGAATGCTACCTTTTCATGTTTACAACATAAAGAGCAAACAGAGTTTGTAAAAGTTTTTCTTTATCATTTTCAGTTTATCAACTGAATTGCTTGAGGACAAGCAAAGGTTTAAGCTTGGGGGAGTTGATACGTATCCAACGTATCTACTTTTCCAAACACGTTTGCCCTTGTTTTGGACTCTAACTTGCATGATTTGAATGAAACTAACCCGGATTGACGCTGTTTTCAGCAGAATTGCCATGATGTTGTTTTATGTGTAGAAAAGAAAAGTTCTCGGAATGTCCTGGAAATCCACGGAGGAACTTTTCAGAATTAATAAGAATTTTTGGCAAAAGAATAAAGGCCAGGGGGGCCACGGGCTGTCCACGAGACAGGGGGCGCCCCCCCCTAGGGCGCGCCCTCCTATCTCGTGGGCCCCCTGGACCTCCTCCGACCTCAACTCCAACTCCATATATACCGTCTCGGGGAGAAAAAAATAAAGGAAAAAGTTTCATCGCGTTTTACGACACGGAGCCGCCACCAAGCCCTAATCTCTCTCAGGAGGGCTGATCTGGAGTCTGTTCGGGGCTCCGGAGAGGGGGATTCGTCGCCGTCGTCATCACCAACCATCCTCCATCACCAATTTCATGATGCTCACCGCCGTGCGTGAGTAATTCCATCGTAGGCTTGCTAGACGGTGATGGGTTGGATGAGATTTACCATGTAATCAAGTTAGTTTTGTTAGGGTTTGATCCCTAGTATCCACTATGTTCTGAGATTGATGTTGCTATGACTTTGCTATGCTTAATGCTTGTCACTAGGGCCCGAGTGCCACGATTTCAGATCTGAACCTATTATGTTTTCACGAATATATGTGTGTTCTTGATTGTCGGTGTCAAAACCGGCAGATCTCGGGTAGGGGGTCCCAAGCAGTGCGTCTTAGGATCAATAGTAATAGGAGGCAAGGGACACAATGTTTACCCAGGTTTGGGCCCTCTCGATGGAGGTAAAACCCTACTCCTGCTTGATTAATATTGATGATATGGGTAGTAAAAGAGTTGATCTACCACGAGATCAGAGAGGCTAAACCCTAGAAGCTAGCCTATGGTATGATTGTTGTTGTGTATATCTATCGACTAGCCTGGCCCCAGTTTATATAATGCACCAGAGGCCTAGGTTAACAAGAGTCCTAGCCGAATACACCGGCGGGGGAGGAGTCCTTGTCTTGATCGCCAAGTCTTGTGGATTCTTCCTTTTATGCGGCAGCTGTCCGGACTGGCCCATGAGTATACGGCCATGGGGGTCCTCGGCCCAATCCAACTAATCAGGAGACGACACGTTGAGTACCCCTTAGTTCAGGACACCGTCATTAATCCTATCTTGCAAGTCTATAGTCACCTATTATGTGTTATGATCTGACAACCCCGAAGTGACAATAATCGGGATACTTCTCGGTGATGGCCGTAGTT
The DNA here is from genome assembly GCF_002162155.2 of Triticum dicoccoides. Taxonomy (NCBI): domain Eukaryota; kingdom Viridiplantae; phylum Streptophyta; class Magnoliopsida; order Poales; family Poaceae; genus Triticum; species Triticum dicoccoides. Next base: position 104,343,006 of record NC_041381.1, on the reverse strand, counting down.
TGAGGAGTTCATGTATTCACTATGTGTTAATGCTTTGTTCCGCTTCTCTATTAAAAGGAGGCCTTAATATCCCTTAGTTTCCGCTAGGACCCCGCTGCCACGGGAGGGTAGGACAAAAGATGTCATGCAAGTTCTTTTCCATAAGCACGTATGTCTATTTACGGAATACATGCCCACATTACATTGATGAATTTGAGCTAGTTCTATATCACCCTATGTTATAACTATTGCATGAGGAATCGCATCCGGCATAATTTTCCATCACTGATCCATTGCCTACGAGCTTTTCACATATTCTTCTTCGCTTATTTACTTTCCCGTTGCTACTATTACAACTACTACAAAAACCCAAAAACATTTATCTTTACTTTTGCTACCGTTACCTTTACTATCGTACCACTTTTTCTACTAAACACTTTGTTGCAGATACTAAGTTATCCAGGTGTGGTTGAATTGACAACTCAACTGCTAATACTCAAGAATATTCTTTGCATCCCCTTGTGTCGAATCAATAAATTTGGGTTGAATACTCTACCCTCGAAAGCTGTTGCGATCCCCTATACTTGTGGGTTATCAAGGCAATAATAAATTTGTTATTTATATTTCCTTATATCATGATAAATGTTTATTATTCATGCTAGAATTGTATTAACCAGAAACTTAGTACATGTATGAATATATAGACAAACTAAGTGTCAGTAGTATGCCTCTTCTTGACTAGCTCATTGAATCAAAGATGGTTAAGTTTCCTAGCCATAGACATGAGTTGTCATTTAATTAACGGGATCACATCATAGAGAATGATGTGATTGACTTGACCCATTCCGTTAGCTTAGCATTGATCGTTTAGTATATTGCTATTGCTTTCTTCATGACTTATACATTAGCTTAGCACCAATGCCACCCTGCTTCCCTGCTCTAACGCCGGAATGTATCTGAGCTCCAACAGCGGACTATGTATCCGAGCTCCAACGCCGGACTGTATTCGAGCTCCAATGCCGGACTGTATCCGAGGTGTCGTAAATCACCTTGCTTCAAAGAAGTTTGAAGGAGTTTAGCCGAGCTTAATGCCGGAAATGCCCTCTATGGAGCCAGCCACTAGCACCCGAGCTTTATGCCGGACTACTTCCGAGGTGGTGCACCTCCCCGAATGTCGGCTGATTTTTGTCAATATTTTTGATTGGTGCAATTTATTCTCTGCCGAGATACATAGCCAGTAGCCCTCAAGGTGGGTATCGGTCTAAAACTCGAGATGCACATGAAGGATGACATGAGACCGCTGATCCCCGTAGCCGCTGAGACTCAGGTTGATTTGCAAAATCGGTCTGAGGATCAAGTCCTAGCTCGGCAGAATACTCCGGGACACAAAAAGCGGCGTGCTCAGTCCTCGAGACTCAGGTTGGGTGCGGCCGACCAACCTGAGGATCAAAATCTCCTCAGAAACTGTATTGCACTTAAAATTTACTGCATAGAATAGGCAATGCAGTAGCCCCCGAGACACTGGTCGGGTGGCAACACCAGATCAGGGGATCGATGTGCCCCTCTAATATTTGTAAATAATAAGCCCGAAGCCCAGTAGCCCTCGAGCCTTAATGCGGGCACGGGAGGCCGAATTAAGGATCGATATCCATAGTAAAATCACAAATTATGTGTAATGACTCTATGTATCCAAGTACTTTACGTCATTAATGCTCGGATCCACATTGTGCAGAACTTTGTTAACCGACCATCGGCTTCCACCTCCTCGGCCAATAGCCGAGTGTTTGTACGACTTTATAAAGCCTTTACGAGGGCAAAGATTTACAACAAACAAGGCAATCTGGCCATACGGTTTTATAAACAAAGGTACGCGGAGAGACATGTTATATTACCATTTAACAGAAGAAATGTCTTCCAAAGAAAATAGTCCCGCTATCAGTTCCTTTCTTTGGGTTGTCATGCTAAGCATGATCATGAAACCTCAGCTCCAATGTAAGATTAAAATATCGAGGATTTAGTTTGGGAGGTCAGTTAATAGCCCCCGGTAGTGTTTGGCGACAGTCGAGGTCATGCCGTAAACACTTCGGCCATTGTTATGAATGGCCCGTCGTTTAACACCATCATTGGATCGCCGACTAGTTTACGCTTATTGTGACAGTCAGTTTTCGGCTTTCTCCACTGAGGTGCTTAGCCATGTGAGCTGGAAGCACAATCGCAGTGGTTCTCCCTTTGCACACCTAGCCGAACAAAGCGGAACACAGGAGGCAAGCGCAGGAGCCGGGCAACCCAACTATTGACCGAAGACACAATTCGAAACCGATGCATATATAGCAATATCCGAGAATGTTTTTGCTGAATCTCTAAAGGTGTCCGGCGTTGCACTGTGAGACTTGTGCTGAAAACACACAAATAGTTTAAAAGTGCCATGGGCTCAAAAAGCCAAAAAACTTATTCAAAAGAGTTAATGTCCGAACTAGATCAAGTGTTCGGCGCCAATCCGAAAATTGGACTTTAGAAAAAAAGGTGCTGCTGCCGTGCTTTCACATGACACATTCTATCTCAAAACTTCAAGCGGGTCAGCCTACGGCTTCAGCCTCCTATCCCAAAGGCGGAGTACTTCTTACTAGGACAATTTAGCAAACTAAACTCTAGCTGCTTTGAGAGAGAAATTAGGCTCCCCGGCTAGTGACCGCACACTTGTGTCAAAAAAAAGGAGTGATAAATAATAATAAAAACTTTGCAACGACTAAGAAGAAAAACACTTATCATAAAACGGCTCATATAAATTTAAGAGCCCCCAAGTGACTTGGGTAAAAGAATGATTTCATGTACCGAAGTACTTATATCATATCTATGTTCAACCGAACTTTAAACGCGTCTTAACTGACCGTCGGCTTCTCCCTCTTCGGTCAAGGACCGAAAAGTGTTATGCACTCCATCTGTCGAGAATATCGACGGTGTTTCCAATAACCAGGCAATCAGGCCATAAGGCTGTAACAGACAAAGCGCGCTCAGGGAACTTATGTTATATTACTGCGAAGAGTAAGAAGCATCTTCGAAGAAAATAGTATCCCCACCGATACCTTTCTTCGGTGCTCATTGTTATTATGAGACTTGTGCAATAGATTTTTTGTACTCATGAGTTCCGTTGTGTGCCGACCATGATTGAAAACAATAAGAGCGCTAGCTTTTGGCTTCACCCAGTCCGATGTCCGGCTCGGGTGACCTGATCATGTCAATCGCAGAGGTGCTCCCTTTACTCCCTAGCCGAACAATCGGGAATGTAGGGGTAAGCACAGGAGCCAGGCAATCCAGCTTGCAAATCGCTTAAGTCAATATGGTGCATATTGTGGCATAATACACGAACAAGGAACGAAGCCGTACAAGTATAACCATATGTAAGAGGAAAAAGCTTTATGAAGGAAGCCCCCAAGTAAACGGGGTATTTGAATTTGCGCGTCACAAACAAAGTTTAGACAAAGGAAATTTTTACAAGCAACTTTTTTCCAAAAAAGTATAGTGCTTGGCTGAGCCGAACACAAGTTAAAAATTTAAAACTATGAGCATGAAGACAACTTAGCTGGTTAATGTGTTCGGTATTGATGACGCGGTCCGAGCTTGATGCGGGACAAGGTTCCATCCCCGGGCCGGTCCCAAGGTGGCGGAGCAAAGAGCTCGGTAGTCCGAAGTGGTGACATAGCACGGTCAATGCAGGATGGCAGGGTGATGCCGAAGTCCCCGGCATGGGGTAATGAAGTATTGACGAAGCCCCCCGTCCAGCCGAGGTGACGCCAAAGGATATAGTCCGGCTGGATCATTTTCCTGTGCACAAAAAATAGTGCAAACCGGAGATAATAGTAATAATAATGATAAAAAAATTCGTCGCATAACAAATAATTTATGCAAAGTGAGTAATAAAGGAAATATGGCCTGGCGCCAAAGTCAATGTCGATGCAGGGCGGCGGCGTGATGTGGTAAAGGCATGGCAAGGCCTGAATTCACAGGTCGGTTCGAGTTCCGGATGCGGCATTCGCCGAACTATGTACGGAAACTGACCGAACCACCATGCGGCCCTCATTAACACGGCCACCATTTGATAGACCTGCATACATATGACGGACAAACCAGAGTAATAATTCATTGGGAAAAATGAACCCTAACAAGCAAAAAATACTAGGATTAATAGCACATGGCTTATTTGTTGTAGCAATCTGAAGAAAGGTGATTCCCAAAATTGGGACTCGATTCGCACACCTATCACCTGATGGGCGATAAAGCAACGGCATGGCGATGCTGGCAAAGGTTGGCTCGCCGAGGCAAAGCCCTTGGTCCAGCTAACGTGACGGAGCTGGTCGGCCAGCGACGCCGAAGTCTGCGGAGTAGGTTGATGAAGAGATGATGAAGCCACCGGTCGAGCGATGCAGGTCGTGACATCGTCGATGCCGGCTTGATGAAGTGACCGTGTGGCGATGCAGGTGTGCCTAATCCGTGGAATCCGTGGGGCGGCGATATTGGTGACGATTTATCCTTCACGATGCCGAACTATTGTTCGGCTGACCGAGATGATGATCCGAAGAAATAGAGATCGGCTCAACAAAGCGACGACGTGTCTAACACAGGCCGGCCGCCATGGAGTGATGTTGTCAGGCTGGTTTGACACCGACGCGATGGTGAAGTTCGTATTGCAAGAATACTTTTAATACTACTGGGATGTGTTTGAGAATAAAACACAGCACCCCATACGAAAACTTCCTTTAAAAAGGATGTCTGAGATCCCGTTCATAAAGAAGATGAATTCGGGTCGGATTCGTTCTCGCGTAGAAAACAGATCCAAAAAGTGATGCACTAATTGGAAGTTTCCCGGTGTTTGGACGGTCGGATCGAGCTGAATTTTAGGCATGCGGTAGATATGGGAATTCCGCATCAAATCAACGGTTGGATCCTCCAAAGGACATCCGAGCTAGATGCTGGATACCACGCCCTAAACTCGTTCGGATTCTCATCCAGATTCAACAGGGCTCCGGTATATCGGAGATTGCCGGAGATTCCTCCATCGGAACTCGACGAAATTTTTGCAGGGTTGTTGTAGACTTAATTCTGCATAATTCCACTGAAGTAATCGTTTAAGCGACACTCGAGGAGGCGGTGGCGGCGGATACAAGTTTGCTGTCCAGAAAAGCAGCACGGTCGCCTGAGGGCAATGTTGACGTTGAGCCCCCGAGCTCCATGGATGACTCCTCCATGATCTTGACAGAGATCGGAGTTGGTGTTGATGAAGGCCTTCATCCGAACATGACGATCAGAGGTAGGGCGCAATCTTTGGTCAAGCCAAGGTGACCAGTCGAGCTGATGTCGCAGTCGACCTACAGTCGAGCCATTGATCCTTTCGCTGATCACACAGCTGAGCTCTCAATGAAAGCACCAATGTCGGTGTCAAAACCGGAGGATCTTGGGTAGGGGGTCCCAAGCAGTGCGTCTTAGGATCAATAGTAACAGGAGGCAAGGGACACAATGTTTACCCAGGTTCGGGCCCTCTCGATTGAGGTAAAACCCTACTCCTGCTTGATTAATATTGATGATATGGGTAGTAAAAGAGTTGATCTACCACGAGATCAGAGAGGATAAACCCTAGAAGCTAGCCTATGGTATGATTGTTGTTGTGTATATCTATCGACTAGCCTGGCCCCGGTTTATATAATGCACCAGAGGCCTAGGATAACAAGAGTCGTAGCCGAATACGCCGGTGGGGGAGGAGTCCTAGTCTTGATCGCCAAGTCTTGTGGATTCTTCCTTGTATGCGGCAGCTGTCCGGACTGGCCCATGAGCATACGGCCATGGGGGTCCTCAACCCAATCGAACTGATCGGGAGACGATGCGTTGAGTACCCCTTAGTCCAGGACACCGTCATTGATACTATTTTGCAAGTCTATAGTCACCTATTATGTGTTATGATCCGACAACCCCGAAGTGAATATAATCGGGATACTTCTCGGTGATGACCGTAGTTTGAGGAGTTCATGTATTCACTATGTGTTAATGCTTTGTTCCGGTTCTCTATTAAAAGGAGGCCTTAATATCCCTTAGTTTCCGCTAGGACCCTGCTGCCACGGGAGGGTAGGACAAAAGATGTCATGCAAGTTCTTTTCCATAAGCACGTATGACTATTTACGGAATACATGCCTACATTAGATTGATGAATTGAGCTAGTTCTATATCACCCTATGTTATAACTATTGCATGAGGAATCGCATCCGGCATAATTATCCATCACTGATCCATTGCCTACGAGCTTTTCACATATTGTTCTTCGCTTATTTACTTTTCCATTGCTACTGTTACAACTACTGCAAAAACCCAAAACATTTATCTTTACTTTTGCTACCGTTACCATTTCTATTGTACCACTTTTGCTACTAAACACTTTGCTGCAGATACTAAGTTATCCAGGTGTGGTTGAATTGACAACTCAACTCCTAATACTCAAGAATATTCTTTGTCTCCCCTTGTGTCGAATCAATAAATTTGGGTTGAATACTCTACCCTCGAAAGCTGTTGCGATCCCCTATACTTGTGGGTTATCAAGGCAATAATAAATTTGTTATTTATATTTCCTTATACCATGATAAATGTTTATTATTCATGCTAGAATTGTATTAACCAGAAACTTAGTACATGTATGAATATATAGACAAACTAAGTGTCACTAGTATGCCTCTACTTGACTATCTCATTGAATCAAAGATGGTTAAGTTTCCTAGCCATAGACATGAGTTGTCATTTAATTAACGGGATCACATCATAGAGAATGATGTGATTGACTTGACCCATTCCGTTAGCTTAGCATTGATCGTTTAGTATATTGCTATTGCTTTCTTCATGACTTATACATGTTCCTATGACTATGAGATTATGCAATTCCCGAATACCGGAGGAACACTTTGTGTGCTACCAAATGTCACAACGTAACTGGGTGATTATAAATGTGCTCTACAGGTGTCTCCGAAGGTACTTGTTGGGTTGGCATTGATCGAGATTAGGATTTGTCACTCCGATTGTCGGAGAGGTATCTCTGGGCCCTCTCGGTAATGCACATCAATATAAGCCTTGCAAGCAATGCAACTAATGAGTTAGTTGTGGGATGATGTATTACGGAACGAGTAAAGAGACTTGCCGGTAACGAGATTGAACTAGGTATTGAGATACCGAAGATTGAATCTTGGGCAAGTAACATACCGATGACAAAGGGAACAACGTATGTTGTTATGTGGTTTGACCAGTAAAGTTCTTCATAGAATACGTAGGAGCCAATATGAGCATCCAGGTTCTCCTATTGGTTATTGACCGGAGACGAGTCTCGGTCATGTCTACATAGTTCTCAAACCCATAGGGTCCGCACGATCGATAATATGAGTTTATGTGTTTTGATGTACCAAAGGTAGTTCGGAGTCCCAGATATGATCACGGACATGACGAGGAGTCTCGAAATGGATGAGACATAAAGATCGTTATATTGGATAACTATGTTTGGACTTCGGAAGGGTTCCGGGCAAGTTCGGACAAATACCGGAGTACCGGGGGGTTACCGGAACCCCCCGGGGAGTGTAATGGGCCTATTGGGACTTAATGGAGAAGAGGAGGGGCGGCCAGGCAGGCCGCGCGCCCCCTTGATACATCTCCAACGTATATATAAATTTTGATTGTTCCATGCTATTATATTACCCCTTTTGGATGTTTAAGGGCTTTATTTTACACATTTATATCATTTTTGGGGCTAACCTACTAACTGGAGGCCCAGCACGTATTGCTGTTTTTTTGCCTATTTCAGTATTTCGAAGAAAAGGAATATCAAACGGAGTCCAAACGGAATGAAACCTTCGGGAGCATGATTTTTGGAACGAACGTGATCCAGAGGACTTGGAGTGCAAGTCAAGAAGCAGCCGAGGCGGCCACGAGACAGGAGGGCGCGCCCACCCCCTCTGGGAGCCCCCCTATCTTGTGGGCTCCTCGGGTGGCCACCGACGTACTTCTTCCTCCTATATAAGCCTACGTACCCCAAAAACATCCAGGGAGCCAACAAAACAAAATTTCCACCACCGTAACCTTCTGTATCCGCGAGATCCCATCTTGGAGCCTTTGTCGGTGCTCCGCCGGAGGGGGAATCGACCATGGAGGGCTTCTACATCAACACCATAGCCCCTCCGATGAGTTGTGAGTAGTTTACCATAGACCTTCGGGTCCATAGTTATTAGCTAGATGGCTTCTTCTCTCTTTTTGGATCTCAATACAATGTTCTCCCCCTCTCTTGTGGAGATCTATTCGATGTAAACTCTTTTTGGGGTGTGTTTGTCGAGATCCGATGAATTGTGGGTTTATGATCAAGTGTATGTATGAGAAATGTTTGAATCTCCTCTGAATTCTTTTATGTATGATTGAGTTATCTTTGCGAGTCTCTTCGAATTGTCAGTTTGGTTTGGCCTACTAGATTGATCTTTCTTGCCATGAGAGAAGTGCTTAGCTTTGGGTTCAATCTTGCGGTGTTCTTTCCCAGTGACAGCAGGGGCAGCAAGGCACCTATTGTATTGTTGCCATCGAGGATAAAAAGATGAGATTTATATCATATTGCTTGAGTTTATCCCTCTACATCATGTCATCTTGCTTAATGAGTTACTCTGTTCTTTATGAACTTAATACTCTAGATGCTGGTAGGAGTCGGTCGATGTGTGGAGTAATAGTAGTAGATGCAGGCATGAGTCGGTCTACTTGTTGCGGACGTGATGCCTATATACATGATCATGCATAGATAATCTCATAATTATTCGCTTTTCTATCAATTGCTCGACAGTAATTTGTTCACCCACCGTAATACTTATGCTATCTTGAGAGAAGCCTCTAGTAAAACCTATGGCCCCCAGGTCTATCTTTTATCATATTTGCTTTGGATATACTTTTATTTGCATCTTTACTTTTTGCATCTATATTATAAAATACCAAATATATATTTATCTTATCATACTATCTCTATCAGATCTCACTTTCGCAAGTGGCCGTGAAGGGATTGACAACCCCTTTATTGCGTTTGTTGCGAGTTCTTTGTTCGTTTGTGTAGGTGTGTGGGACTTTTGAGGAGCCTCCTACTGGTTTGATACCTTGGTTCTCAAAAACTGAGGGAAATACGTATGCTACTATTGCTGCATCACCCTTTCCTCTTCAAGGAAAACTAACGCCAGCTCAAGACATAGCAAGAAGGATTTCTGGCGCCGTTGCCGGGGAGGTCTTCACTCAAGTCAAGACATACCAAGTACCGATCACAAACCCATCTCCCTCGCATTTATATTATTTGTCATTTGCCTCTCGTTTTCCTCTCCCCCATTTCACCCTTGCCGTTTTATTCGCCCTCTCTTTCCCAATCTCCTCCTCTATCTTCCGCTTGCCTTTTTCTGTTTGCTCGTGTGTTAGATCGTTTACCTTGTCGTTATGGCTAGCTCAGTCTTTATCCCTTTGTCTCCCGATTTTGAAGTTCTCCACTAGAAGCAAAGACAAGCAGAAAATTTAAAAGCTGCTTGGTTTAGGATGTTAGAATCTTATCGTAGTTGCGCTTTAGAAGGAGATTTCAAGATTTTAATTCACAATTTTTATGTTGGGTTAACCTTACCCCACAAACAACTCCTTGATTGTGCCGCAAAAGGGGAATTTATTGAAATTGATCCTAGTTCTGCTTATGGAATTATAGAGGGAATAGTAGGAGTACTTCCCCGACAAAACGGATCACCCTTCTCTCTTGAAGGAGCCCAAATTTTAGAGAAATTACTTGAATTGCAAAAACTTGTTGAACATTTTAAGAATATTGTTGGGAGTATCAACTGCATGAATAATTTGATCACACTTTACAATAAGCGGTTGGATGCCTTAAATCAAAGGATCTCTGAGCATGAAGGGAAATGCAAAGAGTCTCCCGGACTTGAGCATAACTCCATTAAAAAGATGAGTGCCAAAGATGGCGCTACTTAGATCTATCTTCGCTTTTATGCCTAGCTAGGGGCGTTAAACGATAGCGCTAGTTGGGAGGCAACCCAATTTTCTTTGTGTTTTTAGTTTTTGTTCCTGTTTAGTAATAAATTTTGCATCTACCTTCTGTTTAGATGAGTTTTTATCTTTTAATTAGTGTTTGTGCCAAGTAGAACCTATAGGATAACCTATGATGATAGTTGATTTGATTCTGCTAAAAAACAGAAACTTTGCACGCATGAATTTAGTTTTGTTAAATCACATAAACGTGATTTTGCGTTGATTATTTTTGCTGCTGATCAATAGACAAATTTTACAGGACTTCATATTTTGGTAGGAGTTTTAGAGTTCCAGAAGTTTGCGTTAGTTACAGATTGCTACAGACTGTTCTGTTTTTGACAGATTCTGTTTTTCGTGTGTTGTTTGCTTATTTTGATGCCTCTATGGCTAGTAAAATAGTTTATAAACCATAGATAAGTTGGAATACAGTAGGTTTAACACCAACATAAATAAATAATGAGTTCATTACAGTACCTTATGTGGTGGTTTTGTTTTCTTTCACTAACAGAGCTTATAAGATTTCCTGTTGAGTTTTGTGTTGTGAAGTTTTCAAGTTTTGGGTAAAGCTTTTATGGACTATGGAATAAAGAGTGGCAAGAGCCTAAGCTTGGGCATGCCTATGGCACCCCATCATATTCAAGGATAGCCAAAAGCCTAAGCTTGGGGATGCCCCGGGAAGGCATCCCCTCTTTCGTCTTCGTTCATTGGTAACTTTACTTGGAGCTATATTTTTATTCACCACATGATATGTGTTTTGATTGGAGCGTCGTGTATTATATTAGTCTTTGCTTTTTAGTTTAACACAATCATCCTTGCTGTACACACCTTTTGGGAGAGCCCACGTTGTTAGAATTTGCTAGAATACTCTATGTGCTTCACTTATATCTTTTTAGCTTGATAGTTTTTGCTATAGTGCTTCACTTATATCTTTTAGAGCACGGCGGTGGATTAATTTTGAAGAAGTTTCTAGTCTCTCATGCTTCACTTATATCTTTTTGAAAGTCTTTTAGAACAGCATGGTATTTGCTATGGTTACAAATTTTGTCCTAGAATGATGAGCATCCAAGTTGGGTATAATAAAAACTATCATAGGAAGTGAATTGGATGCCATGATCAATTTGATGCTTGATAATTGTTTTGAGATATAAAGGTAGTAATGTTAGGGTCATGCTAGTGGGTAATTATGAAATTGAGAAATACTTTTGTTGAAGTTGGCAAGTCCCGTAGCATGCACGTATGGTAAAAGTTGTGTGACAAATTTGTTGCATGAGGTGCTCTTTTGATTGTCTTCCTTATGAGTGGCAGTCGGGGATGAGCGATGGTCTTTTCTTACCAATCTATCCCTCTTGGGGCATGCGTAGTAGTACTTTGCTTCGCGGGCTAAGTAGACTTTTGCAATAAGTATATGAGTTCTTTATGACTAATGTGAGTCCATGGATATACGCACACTCATCCTTCCACTTTGCTAGCCTCTATTATTACCGCGCAACTTTCGCTGGTATCACCCTTTATTTACCTTCCTCAAAACAGCCACCATACCTACCTATTATGGCTTTTTCATAGCCATTCCGAGATATATTTCCATGCAACTTTCCACCGTTCCGTTCATTATGACACGTTCCATTATTGTCATATTGCTCTTTGCATGATCATGTAGTTGACATCGTATTTGTGGCAAGGCCACATTCATAATTTTTCATACATGTCGCTCTTGATTCATTGCATATCCCGGTACACCGCTGGAGGCATTCATATAGAGTCATATGTTGTTCTAGCTTTGAGTTATAATTCTTGAGTTGTAAATCAATAAAAGTGTGATGATCTTCATTATTAGAGCATTGTCTCAGTGAGGAAAGGATGATGAAGACTATGATTCCCCCACAAGTCAGGATGAGACTTCGAACTTTACAAAAAGGAAAAAAAAGGAAAAAGAAAAAAAGGGGAAAGGCCAAAAAAAGGAGAAAGGCCAAAGAAAAAAGAGAGAAAAAAAGACAAAATAAAATAAAATGAGAGAAAAAGAGAGAAGGGACAATGCTACTATCTCTTTTTCCACACTTGTGCTTCAAAATAGCACCATGATCTTCATGATAGAGAGTCTCCTATGTTGTCACTTTCATATACTAAGTGGGAATTTTTCATTATAGAACTTGGCTTGTATATTCAAATGATGGTCTTCCTCAAAATGCCCTAGGTCTTCGTGAGCAAGCGAGTTGGATGCACACCCACTTTGTTTCTTTTGTTGAGCTTTCATATATTTATAGCTCTAGTGCATCCATTGCATGGAAATCCCTACTCACTCACATTGATATCTATTGATGGGCATCTCCATAGCCCGTTGATACCCCTAGTTGACGTGAGACTATCTCCTCCCTCTTTTTGTCCTCACAACCACCATCTTTTACCAACTTAGTGCTATGTCCATGGCTTACGCTCATGTATTGCGTAAGAGTTGAAAAAAGGTGAAGCGCGTTAAAAAGTATGAAACAATTGCTCGGCTCGTCATCGAGGTTGTGCATGATGGGAGTATTTTGTGTAATGAAAGTGAAGCATGGCCTAACTATATGATTTTGTAGGGATAAGCTTTCTTTGGCTATGCTATTTTGATAGGACATGATTATTTGTTAGTATGCTTTGAAGCATTATTATTTTTATGTTTTATAAGCTTTTATCTTGAATCATTTGGATCTGAACATTCATGCCACAATAAAGAAAATTACATTGAGAAATATGCTAGGTAGCATTCCACATCAAAAATTCTGTTTTTATCATTTACCTACTCGAGGACGAGCAGGAATTAAGCTTGGGGATGCTTGATACGTCTCCAACGTATCTATAATTTTTGATTGTTCCATGCTATTATATTACCCCTTTTGGATGTTTATGGGCTTTATTTTACACATTTATATCATTTTTGGGACTAACCTACTAACCGGAGGCCCAGCCTGTATTGCTGTTTTTTTTGCCTATTTCAGTATTTTGAAGAAAAGGAATATCAAACGGAGTCCAAACGGAATGAAACCTTCGGGAGAGTGATTTTTGGAACGAACGTGATCCAGAGGACTTGGAGTGCAAGTCAAGAAGCAGCCGAGGCGGCCACGAGAAAGGAAGGCGCGCCCACCCCCTCTGGGAGCCCCCCTATCTCGTGGGCTCCTCGGGTGGCCACCAACGTACTTCTTCCTCCTATATAAGCCTACGTACCCCGAAAACATCCAGGGATCCAACGAAACACAATTTCCACCACCGTAACCTTCTGTATCCGCGAGATCCCATCTTGGAGCCTTCGCAGGCGCTCCACCGGAGGGGGAATCGACCACGGAGGGCTTCTACATCAACACCATAGCCCCTTCGATGAGTTGTGAGTAGTTTACCACAGACCTTCGGGTCCATAGTTATTAGCTAGATGGCTTCTTCTCTCTTTTTGGATCTCAATACAATGTTCTCCCCCTCTCTGGTGGAGATCTATTTGATGTAAACTCTTTTTGGGGTGTGTTTGTCGAGATCCGATGAATTGTGGGTTTATGATCAAGTTTATGTATGAGAAATATTTGAATCTCCTCTAAATTCTTTTATGTATGATTGAGTTATCTTTGCGAGTCTCTTCGATTTATCAGTTTGGTTTGGCCTACTAGATTGATCTTTCTTGCCATGGGAGAAGTGCTTAGCTTTGGGTTCAATCTTGCGCTGTTCTTTCCTAGTGACAGCAGGGGCAGCAAGGCACCTATTGTATTGTTGCCATCGAGGATAAAAAGATGAGATTTATATCATATTGCTTGAGTTTATCCCTCTACATCATGTCATCTTGCTTAATGCGTTACTTTGTTCTTTATGAACTTAATACTTTAGATGCTGGTAGGAGTCGGTCGATGTGTGGAGTAATAGTAGTAGATGCAGGCAGGAGTCGGTCTACTTGTTGCGGATGTGATGCCTATATACATGATCATGCATAGATAATCTCATAATTATTTGCTTTTCTATCAATTGCTCGACAGTAATTTGTTCACCCACTGTAATACTTATGCTATCTTGAGAGAAGCCTCTAGTGAAACCTATGGCCCCCGGGTCTATCTTTTATCATATTTGCTTTCAATCTACTTTTATTTGCATCTTTACCTTTTGCATCTATATTATAAAATACCAAAAATATATTTATCTTATCATACTGTCTCTATCAGATCTCACTTTCGCAAGTGGCCGTGAAGGGATTGACAACCCCTTTATTGCGTTGGTTGCGAATTCTTTGTTCGTTTGTGTAGGTGCGTGGGACTTTGAGGAGCCGCCTACTAGATTGATACCTTGGTTTTTGAAAATTGAGGAAATACTTACGCTCTGCATCACCCTTTCCTCTTCAAGGAAAACCAACGCAAGCTCAAGACGTAGCACCCCTCCCGCTCTAATCCGAATTGGACAAGGAGGGGGGCGACGCCCCCCTTTCCTACCCCCTCTCTCCTCCTTCCCTCTCTCCTACTCCTACTCTTGGAAGGGTTGGAGTGAAGGAAATATGCCTTAGAGGCAACAATAAAATTATTATTTATTTCCTCATATCATGATAAATGTTTATTATTCATGCTAGAATTGTATTAACCGGAAACATAATACATGTGTGAATATATAGACAAACATAGTGTCACTAGTATGCCTCTACTTGACTAGCTCGTTAATCAAAGATGGTTGAGTTTCCTAGCCATAGACATGAGTTGTCATTTGATCAACTGGATCACATCATTAGAAGAATGATGTGATTGAGTTGACCCATTCCATTAGCTTAGCACTTGATCGTTTTAGTATACTGCTATTGCTTTCTTCATGACTTATACATGTTCCTATGACTATGAGACTATGCAACTCCCGATTACCAGAGGAACACTTTGTGTGCTAGCAAAAGTCACAACGTAACTGGGTGATTATAAAGGTTCTCTACAGGTGTCTCCAATGGTACTTGTTGAGGTGGCATAGATCGAGATTAGGATTTATCACTCGATTGTCGGATTGGTATCTCTGGGCCCTCTCGGTAACGCACATCACTATAAGCCTTGCAAGAAATGTGACTAATGAGTTAGTTGCAGCATGATGCATTATGGAACGAGTAAAGAGACTTGCCGGTAACGAGATTGGGCTAGGTATTGAGATACCGATGATCGAATCTCGGGCAAGTAACATATCGATGACAAAGGGAACAACGTATGTTGTTATGCGATTTGACCGATAAAGATCTTCGTAGAATATGTAGGAGCCTATATGAGCATCTAGGTTTTCGCTATTGGTTATTGACAAGAGACATGTCTCGGTCATGTCTACATAGTTCTCGAACCCGTAGGGTCCGCACGCTTAACGTTCGGTGACGATCGGTATTATGAGTTTATGTATTTTGATGTACCAAAGGTAGTTTGGAGTCCCGGATATGATCACGGACATCACGAGGAGTCTCGAAATGGTCGAGACATGAAGATTGATATATTCGACGACTATATTCGGACATCGAAAATGTTCCTGAGAAGTTTCGGATATAACCGGAGTACTGAGGAGGGGGGGGGCGAGAAGCAATTGGGCCTCATGGGCCTTAGTGCAGAAGTGGAGGGGCGGCCAGGGCAGGCCGCGCACACCCTCCCCCTTGATAAATCCCAAGTACAGGGAATCATCGTAGCAATTCCCAAAGGTGGACGTGATAAGTATGGAGTGTCGACCCCACAAGGAGCTAAAGATAAGATCAATATTCTCTCAAGCCCTATCTGCCACTGATACGACTCTACGTGCACCGAACGTTTGCTTCCAACTAGAAACAAGAAATAAAACTATGTTGTGGGTATAAAGAGGATAACTTTGTATGATATCGGAGAGCTAAAATATAAAAGTTGGTGCTGTTATCATAAAGTTAGAATATATTATTAAATAATATAAATAGCAAGTGTGGACTAATGGTGGATCGGTGTGCGGAATTGTCCTAAGCAATTGTTAACAAGATCGATAGTCGTCATTGCAATTTCATAAGAGGGAGAGGCATAAACTAACATACTTTTCCTACTTGGATCATATGCACTTATGATTGGAACTCTAGCAAGCATCCGCAAATACTAAAGATTCATTAAGGTAAAACCCAACCATAGCATTAAAGCATCAAGTCCTCTTTTATCCCATACGCAACAACCCCCTTAATCGGGTTTGTGTTTCAGTCACTCACGCAACCCACCATAAGTGAATCATGCACGTATTGCAACACCCTACAACGAAAATCCCACACGCTTGCGCGACATGGAGGGCACCATAGGACAGCACCAAAATAAAACATACAACTCATACCAATCTAGATCATCAATCAACTCAAGGACAAAAGATATCTGCTCAAAACATCATAAGATGGCAACACATCATTGGATCATAATATGTGGCATAAAGCACCATGTTCAAGTAGGGATTACAGCGGGGTGTGGGAAAGTGGACCGCGTAAAATAGATGAAGGTGGTGATGATGATGGTGATGTTGATGAAGACGATCACCACGGCGATGATTCCCCTCCCGATGGCACTCCGGTGCCACCAAGAGAGAGGAGGAGAGGTTCTCCACCTTGTGCTTCCTCCTCCATGGCTTTCCTCCTCTGGTCCTTGGCCTTCATGGCGATGATGGACCATCTGAGATCCTCCTACATGGCCTCCGGTGATGATGGCCCACTTCGGCAGGGTGCCAAAGAGGGCCTAGATTGATTTCTTGTGGCTATAGAGGCTTGCGGCGGCGAAACTTCCGATCTAGGTTAATTACTGAAGGTTTCTCTATTTATAGGAATTTTTGGCGTTGGTTTCACGTCAGGGAGGTCTCCGGGCTGTCCACGAGATAGGGGG
>NC_041381.1:104296457-104325676 GCF_002162155.2 Triticum dicoccoides | reverse complement strand
GCGCCCCCACTCTCGTGGGCAGCCCGCGACTCCTCTAGCCCAACTCCGATGCTCCGTGGTCTTCTTTTGGTCTAGAAAAAATCCTCAAAAATTCGCACATCAATTGGACTCTGTTTGGTATCCCTTTTCTGTAAAACACTAAAACAAAGAGAAAACAGAAACTGGCACTGGGCTCTAGGTTAATAGGTTAGTCCCAAAAGTCATATAAAATGATGTATAAATGCATATAAAACATCATATATGGATAATATAATAGCATGAATACTTCATAAATTATAGATACATTGGAGACGTATCAGCATCCCCAAGCTTAATTCCTGCTCGTCCTCGAGTAGGTAAATGATAAAAGAAAGAATTTATGAAGTGTGAATGCTAGAAGGTGCACAAGTTTGATCAATGGTAATATCAATCACCTTTTCTAGCATCAATATGTGTCATAATAGTAGCTTATCTCATAAAACTTTTCATGATCAAGTAACAATCTATTCACAATGTCAAGTATGGTTCAGAAACTTCATTGAGAACTAACAAACTATAATCTCAGTCATTGAAGCAATTACAACTTATCATAACATCAGAAAGAGTAAAGAATAGAGGTTTTCAGCAAGTCCACCTACTCAACTATCATATAGTCTTCTACAATTGTCAACACTCACGCAATACTTGTGGTTATGGAGTTTCAGCCGGTCACTGAGAAAGATAGGGGCTTATTGTGTTGCCTCCCAACGTGTTCACCTTTAGGTGATGTCAACAATAATAGCCCATGCTAACTTACATCCAATTGGATATATATACCATGATCTTTCAAACACGAGGGGCTTGCCAAAGGATAAAATGAAAAAGGGAAAGGCGAGGATCACCTTGACTCAAGTACAAAGTAAAAACATAAAGTAAAAGATAGGCCCTTCATAGAGGGAAGCAGAGGTTGTCATGCGCGTTTAGGGTTGATGCACAAAATCTTAATGCAAAAGAATGTCACTTTATATTGCCCCTTGTATGTGGACCTTTATTATGCAGTCCGTCGCTTTTATTACTTCCACAACAAGTTTGTACAAAGCTTATTTTCTCTGCACTAATAAGTCATAAATATTTAGAGAGCAATTTTTATTGCTTGCACCGATGACAACTTACTTGAAGGATCTTACTCAATCCATAGGTAGGTATGGTGGACTCTCATGGCAAAACTGGGTTTACGGGTATTTGGAAGCACAACTAGTATCTCTACTTGGTGCAAGGAATTTGGCTAGCATGAGGGAGAAAGGCAAGCTCACCATGTTTGGAAGGTCAATGACAATATACTTTAACTGAGATGTCGGAAAACATAAACCATTACATTGTCTTCCTTGTCCAACGTCAACTCTTTTAGCATGTCATACTTAATGAGTGCTTCACAATCATAAAAGACGTCCAAGATAATATATTTGTATGTGAACCTCTCTTTCCTTGTTACTTCCTATTAATTGCAACGATGACCAAAACTACCTTTGCCAACTCTCAACAACTTTTATGCCTCATACTTTCTATGTGTGAAGTCATCACTAACCATGTTATAAGCATATGAAACATATAAAAATTCATATTTATGACATTCAATTCATTCCCCCATTTACTCATAGGATATACAAGAAGCACATGAGTAAATGAAAAACTACTCCAAAAGATATGAGTGAAGGATGATGAGTAGGAAAATAATTAACTAGCCATGGGAGGGTTCCTTTTCTATTCAAAATTTCAGATCCAATGATTTTATTCAAACAGCAAGTAAAACAAAATAAAATGACATTGCAAGGATAACACAACTCATGTGAAGAAGCAAAAACTTAGGTTCAATCGATACTAACCGATAGTTGTTGAAGAAGAAAGGTGGGATGCCTAACGGGGCGTCCCCAAGCTTAGATGTTTGAGACTTCTTGGAATATTATCTTGGGGTGCCTTGGTCATCCCCAAGCTTGAACTTTTGTGCCTCCTTAATTCTTCTCATATCATGGTTTCTCTTTTTATCAAAAGCTTCATCCACACCAAACTCAACAAGAACTCGTGAGATAGGTTAGTATAAACCAATGCAAAACCTTATCATTTTCTACTGTAACAAATCACTAGAATTATTATTCAACATTGCCTACTAAATGCCTCTGCATACTTAATACTCCTATCCTCAAATAGAATCATTAAACAAGCAAACATATGCAAACAATGCAAACATAACAGCAATATGTCAAAACAGTACAGCCTGTAAAAAATACAAGAGTATCAATACTTACCTAACTCCAAAAATTATGAGAGAAAATTCCCACTGTAGTATATTTATCAGAGCTCATCATGCAAAAAGTTTCAACATTATATCATGCTCTGACTTTTCTCGGCAATTTTTGCAACAGAGGTAAACTTTCCGTTTTCAAACAGAAACATGTATACTAGCAAAATAAACATGGTAAAGGCTATCCTTGACATTATTATTGAAACTAAAGATGAAAAACACTATTCTAAATAACAGCAAGAAAATACTAACAAAATAAAATGACGCTCCATGTAAAACACATATCATGTGACGAATAAAAATATAGCTCCGAGTAAGATGTACCGATAGTTTTGAAGACGAAAGAGGGGATGCCTTCCGGGGCATCCCCAAGCTTAGGCGCTTGAGTATTCCTTGAATATTACCTTGGGTTGCCTTGGGCATCCCCAAGCTTAGGGTCTTTCCACTCCTTATTCTCCTCATATCAATATCTCACCCAAAACTTGAAAACTTCAATCACACAAAACTTAATGGAACTTCGTGAGATAGGTTAGTATGATAAAGAGTAAACCATGCACTTTGGTACTGTAAAAGACAAGGTTCATAATTGTTTTCACATAATTCCTACTGTACCATATAATTTTTACCATTTATATTGAGAAATATAAGCCATAGAAACTAGAAAACAAGCAAACTATGCGATGAAAACGGAATATGTCAGAAACAGAACAGTTTGTAATGATCTGAACAATAACCATACTTCTGCTAGTCCAAAAATTATGAAATAAATTGGTGGACATTAGGAATTTGTCTATTAATCTTCTGAAAAAAGAATAAACTCAAAAACACTCTTCTATAAAAAATGACTGCTAATCTCGTGAGTGCAAAGTTTCTGTTTTTTACAGCAAGATCACATTTACTCTCACCCAAGTCTTCCCAAAGGTCTTACTTGGCACTTTATTGAAACAAAAGCTATAAAACATGATTACTACAGTATCTTAATCATGTATACACACAAAAACAGTAATGGTAAATATTGGGTTGTCTCCCAACAAGCGCTTTTCTTTAATGCCTTTTAGCTAGGCATGATGATTTCAATGATGCTCGCATAAAAGAAAAGATTTGAAACACAAAGAGAGCATCATGAAGAATATGACTAGCAAATTTAAATCTAACTCACTTCCCATGCCTAGGGATTTTGTGAGCACACAATTTATAGGAACAAAAGTCAACTAGCATAGGAAGGCAAAACAAGTATAACTTCAAAACTTTAAGCACATAGAGAGTAAACTTGACATTATTGCAACTCCTACAAGCACATATTCCTCCCTCATAATAATTTTCAGTAATATCATGAATAGCAACTTTGTTCTCATACTCAATTGGAACCTCTTCCGAAATAGTGGAATACTAACTAAAATTGACACTCTTCCAAATCGACTTTCATAAATATCGTACGAAGATTCAACACCCTCCAAGATAGTGGGATCACTAATTCCTAAAGTTGACACTCTTCCAAACCCACTTTAAATTATAGTATTATTCATACTCCAAAATATATAAGTGAAGTTCCTGGATGTAGCGACCAGACCTCAAACGTTCTGATCTCTGTGCATTAGTGTGATCCCTGGATCAGTAATGCTGACACGCACAGTACTTGAAGGATTTATAATAGAGTAGCAATCACACACTTATTACATCGGATGTCTCCAAAGAGAACTTATTACAATAAATATGGCTTAAGGCCATCTAATAACGATAACAGCGAAAGGCTTGGAAGATAAGTGAGTCCATCAATTCCAACGGCATCACTGAGTATAGAACCACGATCCTAAAGCATCTTACTCGTCGTCTGAAAAGTCTGCAACATGAACGTTGTAGGCCGAAACGGGTCAGCACATGGAATATGCTGGCAATGTAACACATAGAGAGTAATGAAAGAATAATGCTATACTACATGCATATATGGCTGGTGGAAAGCTCTATGGTTACAGTTTTTGCATAAAGCCAATTTTCCCCTACTGCAAAGGAATAAATTTATTTAACTATCATGGTGGTTGTTAAACATTGAGAATGGTTGATAGCATTCTCAATCCCAATTAAGTAACATCATCAATAAACAAACCCAACAATATTAATTAAAAGTAACATGACGAGATTCACATGATAATCCAAGTACTAGATACTCAAGATGTCCATAACTGGGGACACAGCTAACCATGATTAGTTTATACACTCTGCAGAGGTTTGCGCACTTTTCCCCACAAGACTCGATCTCCTCCGTTTGGATTCTCGCACTACATGGTGTTTGAGAAACGGATGACCGAGACATAGTCTTTCAGAAGCGCTAGCACCTTACGATCGGGTAGACCGTACCAACCTACATCCCCTACATCTGCTAGTCTACCACTGTAAGAGTTCGCACAACTTAGTCAACTATGCGAGAGCCCATAGTAGCTTGTGGCTGCACACGGAAGTTTCTAGCATGAATAATCTCATGATCCCTTTGAGCCTGGGTGGCGGTCCAAAAAGAAACAGGCAATCGCTGGAATACCCAGGTGCCTCAATCCACCCAGATGTGTATTAAAGTTGCCACCTTAAATAAACCATTAAATTAACAATCTCACATCTGTCAAGGATACACTCACCCAATCCACGTCTACTAGCATAGCATGGCATAATAAGCAAACGTAGAGTAACTCCCAAGGGTTTGATAATAAAACAGGGAATAGGTACTACCTCGTCTACCTCCCAAAACCCACATATTAAATCCGATCCTAATCATGCAATTGTTCGAGGATTGATCTAATGCAATAAAAATGGGTAGTAAAGAGGTATGATCAAAGTGTTACTTGCCTTGCTGATGATCCGCGAAACCTAGGGATTCGAAGTAGCAAGCGGCCCAATCCGGGTACTCTATCGCAAACAAACAAACAAGCATATAATAGGTACTCATCTAATGCATAGGTAAAACTCAAATAAGAGATATAACCAGAAAGTTCAACTTCAGAACTCCAGTTTGCAAAAAGAATCAAATCGAACGAAACAACGAAAGTCAAATGGCGAAAGAAACAAGCTTCGTTTACTAATCTGGACCGAAGTCAAATTTTACAGAATTAAAAACTTGTTTGAGTAGATTATTCGGAAAGAGGGTTTCGAGACGAAACTCTAGGCGCTTGAATCGCCTGATTCCAATAACCGAGCAAAAAGTTATACTAAAACGAAAATCGGATCAGAAATCACGATCAGAAAAATCGCGGAATAAATCCGAGAAAAAGAAAAATGACGAACAGTTTAACGAACGAACATTCGTTATCTGGATCTAAACGATGGACGCGTTCGTTAAAACGAACGAATGAGCAAACGCTCGCTAATTAACCTATACCGAAAAAACTGATCTAATAAAAAAATGGATCCAAAAAAACCCGGCGGCGGCTGCGGGGTCAACCTCGGCGTGCGGGTCGGTGGCGGTGGCGGCAGCAGGCGGCGGTGGTGGCGACAGGTGGCAGCGCGAGCTGGCGGCGGCTAGGGTTTGGGCGGCGACGGCGGCTCGGATGGGCTGGGGCTGGCGGCGGCCCGGGGTGGCGATATATAAAGGCCCCGGCCAGGGGAGTCCTGGCCGATCCCGGCCCGTAGTCGGTTCAGATTTTTTTTAAATAATTTTCGCGCAGAAAAATCAAACGAAAGAAATACTAAATGGACCCCAAAAATCCCGAAATAAATTTTCCCTGGCTTCTAAAATCAAGCCGGTTTAAATGAACATTTATTTGGGGCCTAAATGCAATTTTAAAAAACACTTATTTTTCCCAAATTCAAGTAAAATCGCAATAAAATCCAAGATAAAATGTTATTTGATTTTTTTATAAAATCCTCAATATTTCTTTATTTTGGGAAAGTCATTTTATTCCCTCTCTCATAATTTATAACTTGAAATAAATGAAGATAAAATCAATAAAATCAATTGATCATATGTCCAAAATTTGAGAAAACTCAAATAGGAAATTTATGAAATCCCCAACTCTCTCCGTGGGTCCTTGAGTTGCGTAGAATTTCTAGGATCGAGGCAAAAATGCAATAAATATGATGTGCAATAATGATCTATTGGATAACATTCCAAATTGAAAATTTGGGATGTTACACTGGAGCATTCTACAATTAATATAGACTAGCCAATATCCAAGCTCAAAATATATAAGTGAAGCGTACGAAGCATTCTATAAAACCATACTCAAACGATTTAAGTGAAGCACAAAGAGCAATTCTATAAGACCATACTTAAAAGATATAAGTGAAGCACATGAAGTATTCTATAAATCAACGAAGATCTATCTCATACTAGCATGACTCTTAAAGAAGTATAAAAACACAAAGGACACAAATCATGTGAACAAAACAAAAACCGAGGTATACCGATATTTTTTGAAGAAGAAAGATGGGATGCCAACCGGGGCATCCCCAAGCTTAGATGCTTGAGTATCCTTTGAAATATTTACTTGGGGTGCCTTGGGCATCCCCAAGCTTGAACTCTTGTCTCTCTTTATTCTTCTCACATCGGTAACTCCTCGTTCTTCAAACATTTCATTCACAAAACTTAAACAAAAACTTGTGAGATCCGTTAGTGTAATAAAACAAACTACCACTTTAAGGTACTGTAATTAACTCATTATTTGTTTATATTGGTGTTAAACCTACTGTATTCCAACTTCTATATGGTTCATACCCTACATACTAGCCATAGATGCATCGAAATAAGCAAACAACACACGAAAAACAGAATCTGTTAAGAACAGGAAAGTCTGTAGTAATCTGGAAGTTTAGTAAACTTCCATAACTCCAAAAATTATGAAATAAATTTGACAATTTGAACAATTTTTACAGAAGTAATGTGCAAAAAATTTCAGAGCCATTTGACTTTCCAGTAAACAATGTAAATTCATTCACTACAACCAAAGTTTCTGTTTTTGTTCTGCACAAAGTAAGCAAGCAATCTTATCATTCTAAAACCAAAGCTTGGCACATTATTTTTATGATACAATGGATATATACAAGGGGATAATTATTTACAGAGATACTTCCATGAAAAATTATACATTGTTTCCGTGAGCATGAACACAAGTGCTCAAGGTCGACCCTGACTTCTTCAATGCATAACTTTCCAATCACTTCTCTTTTTGAAAAACTTTTTTAGGCATGAGAGGCAAGTAAATATTTTTTGGCATTTTCATTGTTTTGAGTTTTTTTTGTACGTTTCACCCACAACTAAACAGAAACAAAAAGGAAAAACAAAATCTACTTAGTGAAGAAAGCAAACAAGCACACACGAGAATATCAACCCCACGTTATTGCTCCCCGGCAACAGCGCCAGAAAAGAGCTTGATAATCCCCAAGTGCAGGGAATCATCGTAGAAATTCCCAAAGGTGGAAGTGATAAGTATGGAGTGTCGAACCCACAAGGAGCTAAAGGTAAGATCAATATTCTCTCAAGCCCTATCTACCACTAATACGACTCTACGTGCATCGAACGTTTGCTTCCAACTAGAAACAAGAAATAAAACTGTGTTGTGGGTATAAAGAGGATAACTTTGTATGATATCGGAGAGCTAAAATATAAAAGTAGGTGCTGTTATCATAAAGTTAGAATATATTACTAAATAATATAAATAGCAAGTGTGGAATAATGGTGGATCGGTGTGCGGAATTGTCCTAAGCAATTGTTAACAAGATCGATAGTCGTCATTGCAATTTCGTAAGAGGGAGAGGCATAAACTAACATACTTTTCCTACTTGGATCATATGCACTTATGATTGGAACTCTAGCAAGCATCCACAAATACTAAAGATTCATTAAGGTAAAGCCCAACCATAGCATTAAAGCATCAAGTCCTCTTTTATGCCATACGCAACAACCCCCTTACTCGGGTTTGTGTTTCAGTCACTCACACAACCCACTATAATTGAATCATGCACGTATTACAACACCCTACAGCGGGAATCCCTCACGCTTGCGCGACATGGAGGGCACCATAGGACAGCACCAAAATAAAACATAAAACTCGTACCAATCTAGATCATCAATCAACTCAAGGACAAAAGATATCTACTCAAAACATCATAAGATGGCAACACATCATTGGATCATAATATGTGGCATAAAGCACCATTATCAAGTAGGGATTACAGCAGGGTGTGGGAGAGTGGACCGCGTAAAAGAGATGAGGGTGGTGATGATGATGGTGATGTTGATGAAGACGATCACCGTGGCGATGATTCCCCTCCCGATGGCACTCCGGTGCCACCAAGAGAGAGGAGGAGAGGTTCTCCCCCTTGTGCTTCCTCCTCCATGGCTTTCCCCCTCTGGTCCTTGGCCTTCATGGCGATGATGGACCCTCCGAGATCCTCCTCCATGGCCTCCGGTGATGATGGCCCCCTCCGGCAGGGTGCCAGAGAGGGCCAAGATTGATTTCTCGTGGCTACAGAGGCTTGCGGTGGCGTAACTTCCAATCTAGGTTAATTCCCGAAGGTTTCTCTATTTATAGGAATTTTTGGCGTTGGTTTCACGTCAGGAAGGTCTCCGGGCTGTCCACGAGATAGGGGGCTGTGCCCTAGCGGGGGGCGCCCCCCCACTCTTATGGGAAGCCCGGGACTCCTCTGGCCCAACTCCGATGCTCCATGGTCTTCTTTTTGGTCCAGAAAAAATCCTCAAAAATTGGCACGTCAATTGGACTCTGTTTGGTATCCCTTTTCTGTAAAACACTAAAACAAGGTGAAAACAGAAACTGGCACTGGGCTCTAGGTTAATAGGTTAGTCCCAAAAATCATATAAAATGACGTATAAATGCATATAAAACATCATAGATGGATAATACAATAGCATGAATACTTCATAAATTATAGATACCTTGGAGACATATCACCCCTCTAGTCCGAATTGGACAAGGAGGAGGGGGGGCGCCCCCCTTTCCTCCCCCTCTCACTCCTCCTTCCCCCTTCTCCTACTCCTACTAGGAAACGAGGAGTCCTACTCCCGATGGGAGTAGGATCCCCACTTGGCGCGCCCTCCTCCTTGGCCGGCCGACTTCCCCCTAGCTCCTTTATATACGAGGGCGGGGGGGGGGGGCATGATACGTCTCCAACATATCTACTTTTCCAAACACTTTTGCCCTTGTTTTGGACTCTAACTTGCATGATTTGAATGAAACTAACCCAGACTGACGCTGTTTTCAGCAGAACTGCCATGATGTTGTTTATTGTGCAGAAAACAAAAATTCTCGGAATGACCTGAAAATCCACGAAGATAAGTTTTGGAAAATATAAAAAATACTGGCAAAAGAATCAAGGCCAGGGGGCCCAC
The DNA here is from genome assembly GCF_002162155.2 of Triticum dicoccoides. Classification (NCBI taxonomy): domain Eukaryota; kingdom Viridiplantae; phylum Streptophyta; class Magnoliopsida; order Poales; family Poaceae; genus Triticum; species Triticum dicoccoides. Next base: position 104,316,089 of record NC_041381.1, on the reverse strand, counting down.
ACCATGTCCACGAGGGTGGGGGCGCGCCCTCCCCCCCTGGGCGCGCCCCCCTGTCTCGTGGGCCCCATGACGCTCCACCGACCTCAACTCCAACTCCATATATTCTGTTTTGCGGAGAGAAAAATGAGAGAGAAAAGTTTCATCGCGTTTTACGATACGGAGCCGCCGCCAAGCCCTAATCTCTCTCGGGAGGGTTGATCTGGAGTCCATTCGGGGCTCCGAAGAGGGGGATTCATCACCGTCGTCATCATCAACCATCCTCCATCACCAATTTCATGATGCTCACCGCCGTGCGTGAGTAATTCCATCGTAGGCTTGCTGGACGGTTATGGGTTGGATGAAATTTACCATGTAATCAAGTTAGTTTTGTTAGGGTTTGATCCCTAGTATCCACCATGTTCTGAGATTGATGTTGCTATGACTTTGCTATGCTTAATGCTTGTCACTAGGGCCCGAGTGCCATGATTTCAGATCTGAACCTATTATGTTTTCATGAATATATGTGTGTTCTTGATCCTATCTTGCAAGTATATAGTCACCTATTATGTGTTATGATCCAACAACCCCGAAGTGACAATAATCAGGATACTTCTCGGTGATGACCATAGTTTGACGAGTTCATGTATTCACTATGTGCTAATGCTTTGTTCCGGTTCTCTATTAAAAGGAGGCCTTAATATCCCCTAGTTTCCACTAGGACCCCGCTGCCACGGAAGGGTAGGACAAAAGATGTCATGCAAGTTCTTTTCCATAAGCACGTATGACTATATTCAGAATACATGCATTGATGATCTGGAGCTAGTTCTGTGTCACCCTATGTTATAGCTATTACATGACGAATCGCATCCGACATAATTATCCATCACTGATCCAATGCCTACGAGCTTTTCACACCTTGTGTTTTGCTTATTTACTTTTCCGTAGCTATTGTTACAATCACTACAAAACTATTATCTTTACTTTTGCCACTGTTACCATTATTATCATACTACTTTGATACTAAATACTTTGCTGCAGATACTAGTTATCCAGGTGTGGTTGAATTGACAACTCAACTGCTAATACTTAAGAATATTCTTTGGCTCCCCTTGTGTTGAATCAATAAATTTGGGTTGAATACTCTACCCTCGAGAGCTGTTGCGATCCCGTATACTTGTGGGTTATCAAGACTAATTTCTGGCGCCGTTGCCGGGGAGCATAGCTCTATTCTTTGAGTCACTTGGGATTTATATCTGTTGATCACTATGAGGAACTTGAAAGGCGAAAGAATTAAGATTTTGCCCTCAACTACGAGGGGAGGTAAGGAACTGCCATCTAGCTCTGCACTAGATTCTCCTTATGTTATTAGTAAGCTTGCGACACCTAAACCAGCTACTGCTATGAATTCTGATATGTCGCATGTTATTGATGATGCCACTTCTGCTATGCATGATACTTATGATGAAACTACTTCTATGTGTGACACTACTTTGCCATTAGGTGAATTTCTTGATGAACAACTTGCTAGGGTTAGAGAGAATGAAATTGTTGAAGATGCTATTATTGATGATAGTGATGATGAAAGTTCTCCCCCTGATTATGAATTACCTGTTGTTCCTGAAGGTTATGTTATGAATGAGGAAGCTGCTAGAGCTATTTTTGCTTGCAAAGATAGATATGATCTTAAGAAGTTATTAGCTAAATGGAAGCAGCAGTCTCTTAGTGCTAGAATGAAACCTGACCCTGCTTTTGCTACTTCACCTATTTGTGTTACTGATAAGGATTATGAATTCTCTGTTGATCCTGATTTATTACTTTGGTTGAATCCGATCCTTTTTATGGCCTTGAATCTGAAACTATTGTGGCACATCTTACCAAGTTGAATGATATAGCCACCCTGTTTACTAATGATGAGAAGTGTCACTATTATTATATCCTTAAGATATTTTCATTCTTATTAAAGGGTGATGCTAAGAGTTGGTTTAATTCTCTTGATCCTGGTTGTGTGCGTAGTCCCTAGGATATGATTTATTACTTCTCTGCTAAATATTTCCCTGCTCATAAGAAACAAGTTGCCTTGCAGGAAATATATAATTTTGTGCAAATCATAGAAGAGAGTCTCCAACAAGCTTGGGGAGGCTTCTCTGATTAATTAATGCTTTGCCTGATCATCCTCTTAAGAAATGAAATACTTGATATCTTTTATAATGGACTAACCGATGATTCCAAGGACTACTTGGATAGTTGTGCTGGTTGTGTTTTCAGGGAAAGAACAGTTGACCAAGCTGAATTACTATTGAATAGTATGTTGACTAATGAAAATAATTGGACCCTTGCTGATCCAATTCCTGAGGCAATTCCTGAACCAATTGAGCCAACTCCTGAGCCTATTCCTAAACCCACTCTGAAGAAGAGAGGTGTTCTATTTCTCAGTCTTGAAGATATGCAAGAGGCAAAGAAATCAATGAAAGAAAAAAGTATTAAAGATGAAGATGTTAAGAATTTACCTCCTATTGAAGAAATACATGGTCTTAATATACCTCCTGTCGAAGAAACACAATATCTTGATAACCCGACACAGGTAGTAAAGGTAAATTCTCTCTATAGATATGATAAAGTTGAAATGCCGTCTACTAATTTTCATAGCCCATTCTTAGATGAATTTGATGACTTTATGGCTAGACAAGGAAGTTTCAATGCTTATGTTGGCAGAGAATTAAAGAATAATGCTTTTGAGATAGGACGCTTGAGTGATTATATGGCTAGAGTTAAAGGTGAGCTTAAACTCATTAGCAAATATGCTTCTATGGTTGCCACTCAAGCTGAGCAAGTACTTAAAGCTCAAAGTGATTTGCTCGATGAATTAAATAATAAACATGACTTTGTTGTTAGAGTGGCTACTAGAACTGGTAGAATGACTCAGGAACCTTTGTATCCTAAAGGCCACCACAAGAGAATCAAGCAAGATTCTCAGAGAAATAATTTAGAGGCACCTAGTTCTTGCAAAAAGAAGAAAAATAAAAACGATAGCACTTTGCATGCTTCTAGTGAACCTGTCGTAGACACACCCGAGAACCCCAATGATATTTCTATTTCTGATGCTAAAACACAATCAGGTGATGAACATGAACCTAGTGATAATGTTAATGATAATGTTCATGTTGATGCTCAACCTAGCAAAAACAATGATGTAGAGATTGAACCTGCTGTTGATCTTGATAACCCACAATCAAAGAATCAATGTTATGATAAGAGAGTTTTTGTTGCTAGGAAGCACGGTAGAGAAAGAGAACCATGGGTTCAAAAAGCCATGCCCTTTCCTCCTAAACCATCCAAGACAAAGGATGATGAGGATTTTGAGCGCTTTGCTGAAATGATTAGACCTATCTTCTTATGTATGAGCTTGACTAATATGCTTAAAGTAAATCTGTATGCTAAGTATATGAAGGATATCATTACAAATAAAAGAAAGATACCGGAAGCTAAAATTTCCACCATGCTTGCTAATTATACTTTTAAGGGTGGAATACCAAAGAAACTTGGAGACCCAGGGGTACCAACTATACCATGCTCCATTAAAAGAAACTATGTTAAACTGCTTTATGTGATCTTGGAGCCAGTGTTAGTGTTATGCCTCTCTCTTTATATCGTTGACTTGAATTGAATAAGTTGACACCTACTGAAATATATTTGCAACTGGCCGATAAATCAACTGCTATACCTGTCGGCCTTTGTGAGGATGTGCCTGTTGTGGTTGCAAATGTCACTATCTTAACGGACTTTTTTATTCTTGATATTCCCGAGGAAAATAGTATGTCGATTATCCTTGGTAGACCCTTTTTGAGTACTGCAGGGGCTGTTATTGATTGCAACAAAGGCGATGTCACTTTTCATGTCAATGGTAATGAGCATACGGTACACATTGTGAGGAAACAATCTCAAGTTCATAGCATCAATTCTATTGGAAAAGTTCCAACTATCATTGTTTGAGGTTTTGAATTTCCTCTTCCTACTGTTAAGAAAAAGTATGATATTCTTATTGTTGGGGATGTTCATATCCCCATTGAGGTAACCTAGTGTTATTCGAAATTTCTCCAGTTCCGTGTTATTCGGAATGAGTTTGTTAACAAGACTTGATCAACCTTGTTAGTGGATTCATTTTGATGATCATGAGATGGATGGAACTAGAAGGCACAACCTTTTGTACCCTTTTTTTACTTTCTGCTATTTAGAATAAATAAAGCAAAAAATAGTATTATTTGTCTGTTTTCTGAATTATCCGTGCAATAAAAAAATATCCTGAAAACAAAAGTTCTCCAAATGCCCTACAAATTTAGTATGATTTTTATGGAATATTTGAGGATTTTAGGCACTGAAAACACTTCAGGAGGGGCAAGCACCTGGCCACAAGGGTGGAGGGCGTGCCCACACCCCCAAGGCGCACCCAGTGTCTTGTGGGCCCATGGTGGCCCCCCTCCACTTATTCCTGCACCCACACACTCCATCTTCTTCCCAAAAAAATCCCCATCCAGCTCAAGCACGAGTTCTAGCTCATTTTGCTGCGATTTTCAATCTCCTTGCTCAAAGCTCGATTGACAAAACTGCGTTGGGAGATTGTTGCTTGGTATGTGACTCCTCCATTGGTCCAATTAGTTTTTGTTCTAGTGCTTTATTCATTGCAATTTTTTGCTGCATAGGTGACCCTGTTCTTGAGCTTGCATGTCAAATTTATGAGGTCCCAAGTAATTTTAATGCATGATATAGGCTCTAGGCACTTGTAGGAGTAGTTGCTACCAATCTTGTTTAGTTCTATTCACTTATATTTTGAAGTTACTAAAATTTCTGAATTTTTTTAGAAAAAGAAATATGTCTAGGAGAATGTATCAAGGTGGTTCCTCAATAAAGAAAGGACCCAGGCTTGATATGCGTGAGCAAGACGATGAACTATCGAGGGACGCATAAGTGGGAGCTTGTGAGTGGCCATCAGACAATTTTATGGTCAATGCAGGCATTAAGGATGAATTTGACGCATGTGTGCGTAATGCCGATCTTGAGGACTTCTTACAAGATAAGTGTCCTCAGTACTATCAATTGACTGATTCATTTGTGAGAAGGTTTAAATATAAATGTTCACGTGATTCTTAGAGTGTCTTGTTTGATATTTATACCATGGACTTAGAGGATTTTACAACTGATTGCAAACTTCCGCAGTGGGGCAATGTTAATGATCCCCACAAATCTGAATTTAGAGACTTTCTTGCTAGTATTACTGTGGGAGAATCTAGGGATATAGCACAAGCTACCATAGGGAGCATTCATTTTCCTGCTATACATTATTTTGCTCTCTTTATTGGTAGATGCATTAATGGTAAAGATGAAGCATGTCACATGTGTGTCACTGATCTTTGTGTCCTCAAGAGTGTCGTGTTAGGTAGTAAAGACTACAACTTGGGGGCAATAGTTGCACGTAGGTTGCATAATAATGGTAGGGCCAGAGATTTATTTGAAGGAATTTATGCGACCCGTGTGGCTAATTATCTTGGTATTGCCCCATGAGAGGGGGATATGGTGTTGCCTCCTGCTTATTTAGATTATGACGCTATGGTCAAACATCATTTTCTTTTGAGGAATGAACAATTCCTCCAGTATCGACTAATATTTGACAGACATAGCTCTGTCCATGTTACTCTCCCTGCTCCTTTCCTTTTTGATTACCAGGCAAAAGGAAGATATGTTGTTACCAGGGAGGAGTCAGCTTAACACGAGGGGAGAGCGGAGGCGGCTCGCCAACATGTGCAGCTCAGGAGGCATTTGCTGCTCCATCTCAGTACGACCCCAGTTACAAATACAGATATCAACCAGGCTACCCTTGGCCTTAGACCAACTTAGGCCAAAAGCCTAAGCTTGGGGGAGTACGTATTTCTCACCGACTTTACATTCATGTTCACACACTATTCTACTTGTCGGTGCTCATACTCTTTCATTGTATTATCATGCTAGTTTAATTTTCTTTTTCTAGCTTTCTTCTTTCGTGTTTGATAAACCTTAAGAAAAACCAAAAAAAAATTAGTTAGTTTAATTTCCATGCTTGTAGTAGAAATTAAAATGAAAACCCAAAAACATTTCTCGTTCTTCTTCTTACTTGTTGGGAGCTTTCCCGTGTAAATAGTTTTATTTTCTTTTCTTTCCTTTGGGGGTCGAGAGTAGAAGATCATATTGAAAATGTTTAGTGGCTCTCATATGCACGATTGTTGATTTAACTTGGAGCCCATATTAGTCTATCTTCTCTCTTGAGTTGAATGCTTGCAGATTCCAGCTTAGTCCAATGCACGTGTGATAACTTATAATCCCCAAGTGCAAGGAATCATCGTAGCACTTTCCAAAGATGGAAGTGATAAATATGGAGTGTCGAACCCACAAGGAGCTAAAGGTAAGATCAATATTCTCTCAAGCCCTATCTGCCACTGATACGACTTTACGTGCACCGAACGTTTGCTTCCAACTAGCAACGAGAAATAAAACTACGTTGTGAGTATGGAGAGGATAACTTTGTATAGTATCAGAGAGCTAAAACATAAAAGTAGGTGATGTTATCATAAAGTTAGAATATAATACTAAATAATATAAATAGCGAGTGTGGAATAATGGTGGATCGGTGTGCGGAATTGTCCTAGGCAATTGTTAACAAGAACGATAATCACTATTGCAGTTTCATATGAGGGAGAGGCATAAGCTAACATAATTTCTCTACTTGGATCATATGCACTTATGACTGGAACTCTAGAAAGCATCCGCAACTACTAAAGATCATTAAGGTAAAACCCAACCATAGCATTAAAGCATCAAGTCCTCTTTATTCCCATACGCAACAATCCCTCTTACTCGGGTTTGTGTTTCAGTCACTCACCAACCCACTATAAGCGAATCATGAACGTATTGCAACACCCTACAGCGGGAATCCCTCATGCTTGCGCGACACGGAGGGCACCATAGGATAGCACCAAAGTAAAACATACAACTCATACCAATCTAGATCGTCAATCAACCCAAAGACAAAAGATATCTTCTCAAAACTTCATAGAATGGCAACACATCATTGGATCATAATATGTGGCATAAAGCACCATGTTCAAGTAGGGATTACAGCAGGGTGCGGGAGAGCGGACCGCGTAAAAGAGATGAGGATGGTGATGATGATGGTGATGTTGATGAAGACGATCACCGTGGCGATGATTCCCCTCCCGATGGCACTCCGGCACCACCGGAAGAGAGGAGGAGAGGTTCTCCCCCTTGTGCTTCCTCCTCCATGGCCTCGACCTTCTGGTCCTTGGCCTTCATGGTGATGAAGACCCCTCCAGGATACTCCTCCATGGCCACCGGTGATGATGTCCCCCTCCGGCAGGGTGCCGGAGAGGGCCCCGATTGGTTTTTCGTGGCTATGGAGTCTTGCGGCGGCGGAACTTCTGATCTAATCTCCGTTCTGGAAGTTTTAGGGTACAAGAGTATATATGGGTGCACGGGGTACGTTGGAGGAGCTACGGGGGCCCCACGAGGTAGGGGGGCATGCCCTGGGGGGGGCACCCTCGTGGATAGCCCGTATCTCCTCTGACGTGCACTCCAAGTTCCCTGGGTTGCTTTCCTTACAAAAATAACTTCTCCAGTTAATTTCGTTCCGTTTTGACTCCGTCTGATATTCCTTTTCGTCGAGACACTGAAATAGGCATAAAACAACAAATCTGGGCTGGGCCTCCGGTTAATAGGTTAGTCCCAAAAATAATATAAAACTGGATAATAAAGCCCAATATTGCCCAAAACAGTAGATAATATAGCATGGAGCAATGAAAAATTATAGATACGTTGGAGACGTATCAGGCATCCCCAAGCTTAATTCCTGCTCGTCCTCGAGTAGGTAAATGATAAAAAAGATAATTTTTGATGTGGAATGCTAGTAAGTGCTTAAGTTTGATCAATGATAATTCCAATCACTTTTTCTAGCATCAAAATGTGTCATAATAGTAGCTTATCTCATAAAACATTTCATGATCAAGTAACAATCTAATCACTATGTCAAGCATGGTTCAGAAACTTCATTGAGAGCTAACAAACTATAATCTCAGTCATTGAAGCAATTGCAATTTATCATAACATCAGAAAGAGTCAAGAATAGAGCTTTTCAGCAAGTTCACATACTTAACTATCATATAGTCTTTTACAATTGCTAACACTTACGCAATACTTGTGGTTATGGAGTTTTAGCCGGACACTGAGAAAGATAGGGGCTTATTGTGTTGCCTCCCAACGTATTCACCTTTAGGTGATGTCAACAATAATAGCCCATGCTAACTTACATCCAATTGGATATATATATCATGATCTTTCAAACACGAGGAGCTTGCCAAAGGATATAATGAAAAAGGGAAAGGTGAGGATCACCTTGACTCAAGCATAAAGTAAAAACATAAAGTAAAAGATAGGCCCTTCGCAGAGGGAAGTAGAGGTTGTCATGCGCGTTTAGGGTTGATGCACAAAATCATAATGCACAAGAACATCACTTTATATTGCACCTTGCATGTGGACCTTTATTATGCAGTCCGTCGCTTTTATTACTTCCACAAGTTCGTTCAAAGCTTATTTTCTCAGCACTAATAAGTCATACATATTTAGAGAGCAATTTTTATTGCTTGCACCGATGACAACTTATGGTAGGTATGGTGGACTCTTATGGCAAGACTGGGTTTTAAGGGTATTTGGAAGAACAAGTAGTATCTCTACTTGGTGCAAGGAATTTGGCTAGTATGAGGGGGAAAGGCAACCTCAACATTGTTGGAAGGTCAATGACAATATACTTTAACTGAGATGTCGGAAAACATAAACCATTACGTTGTCTTCCTTGTCCAACGTCAACTCTTTTAGCATGTCATACTTAATGAGTGCTTCACAGTCATAAAAGATGTCCAAGATAATATATTTGTATGTGAACCTCTCTTTCCTTATTATTTCCTATTAATTGCAACGATGACCAAAAGTACGTTTGCCAACTCTCAACAACTTTTATGCCTCATACTTTCTATGTGTGAAGTCATCACTAACCATGTTATAAGCATATGAAACATATAAAAATTCATATTTATGACATTCAATTCATTCCCCCATTTACTCATAGGATATACATGAAGCACAAGAGTAAATGACAAACTACTCCAAAAGATATGAGTAAAAGACACTGAGTAGGCAAATAATTAACTAGCCATGGGAGGGTTCCTTTTCTATTGAAAATTTCAGATCCAATGATTTTATTCAAACAGCAAGTAAAAATGACATTGCAATTATAGCACAACTCATGTGAAGAAGCAAAAACTTAGGCTCAACCGATACTAACCGATAGTTGTTGAAGAAGAAAGGTGGGATGCCTAACGGGGCATCCCCAAGCTTAGAAGCTTCAGACTTCTTGAAATATTTATCTTGGGGTGCCATAGGCATCCCCAAGATTGAACTTTTGTGTCTCCTTAATTCATCTCATATCACGGTTTCTCTTTTTATCAAAAGCTTCATCCACAACAAACTCAACAAGAACTCATGAGATAGGTTAGTATAAACCAATGCAAAACCTTATCATTTTATACTCTAACAAAACACTAGAATTATTATTCAACATTGAATACTAAATGCCTCTGCATATTTAATAATCCTATCCTCAAATAGAATCATTAAACAAGCAAACATATGCAAACAATGCAAACATATCAGCAATCTGTCAAAACAGTACAGCCTGTAAAGAATGCAAGAGTATCAATACTTCCCTAACTCGAAAAATTATGAACTAAAATTCCCACTGTAATAAATTTATCAGAGCTCAATATGCAAAAATATTCGACGTTGGACCATGCTCTGATTTTTCTAAGGAATTTTTGAAACAGCGGTAAACTTTCTGTTTTCAAACAGCAACATGTATACAAGAAAAATAAGCAAGGCAAAGGCTATCCTTGACTTTTTTTTATTGAAACTAAAGATGCAAAACACTATTCTAAATAGCAGCTAGCTAATACTAACAAAAGAAAATGACGCTCCAAGTAAAACACATATCATGTGACGAATAAAAATATAGCTCCAAGTAAGGTGTACCGATAGTTTTGAAGACGAAAGAGGGGATGCCTTCCGGGGCATCCCCAAGCTTAGGCGCTTGAGTCTTCCTTGAATATTACCTTGGGGTGCGTCGGGAATCCCCAAGCTTAGGGTCCTTCCACTCCTTATTCTCCTCATATCGATATCTTACCCAAAACTTGAAAACTTCAATCACACAAAACTCATCCAAACTTCGTGAGATAGGTTAGTATGATAAAGAGTAAACCATACACTTGGGTACTGTCAAATACAAGGTTCATAATTGTTCTCACACAATGCCTACTGTACCATATCATTTCTACAATTTATACTGAGAAATATAAGTCATAGAAACTAGAAGACAAGCAAACTATGCAATGAAAACAGAATCTGTTAGAAACATAGCAGTCTGTAATGATCTAAACAATAACCATACTTCTTCTACTCCAAAAATTATGAAATAAATTGGTGGACGTGAGAAATTTTTCTATTAATCTTCTTCAAAAATAATCAACTCAAAAGCACTCTTCTGTAAAAAATGACATCTATTCTCGTGAGCGCAAAGTTTCTGTTTTTTTACAGCAAGATCACTTTAACCTTCACCCAAGTCTTCCCAAAGGTCTTACTTGGCACTTTATTGAAACAAAAGCTATAAAACATGATTACTACAGTAGCTTAATCATGTAGACGCATGAAAACAGTAAGGGTAAATATTGGGTTGTCTCCCAACAAGCGCTTTTCTTCAATGCCTTTTAGCTAGGCATGATGATTTCAATGATGCGCACATAAAAGATAGGAATTAAAGCACAATGAGAGCATCTTGAAGAATATGACTAGCACTTTTAAATCTAACACACTTCCTATGCCTAGGGATTTTGTGAGTACATAATTTATAAGAATAACAATCAACTAGCATAGGAAGGCAAAACAAGCATAAATTTCAAAACTTTAAGCACATAAGGAGGATACTTAAAATTATCGCAACTCCTACAAGCGTGTATTCCTCCCTCATAATAATTTTCAGAGGCATCATGAATAACAACTTTGTTCTCATACTCAATTGGAACCTCTTCCGAAATAGTGGAATCATTACTAACTAAAGTTGACACTCTTCCAAATCCACTTTCATAAATATCACACTAAGATTCAATATCTTCCAAAATAGTGGGATCACTAATTCCTAAAGTTGACACTCTTCCAAACCCACTTTAAATGATAGTATTATTCATACTCCAAAAGATATAAGTGAAGTTCATGGAGCATTCTACAACTAACCAATATCCAAGCTCAAAATGTATAAGTGAAGCACATGAAGCATTCTATAAAACCATACTCAAAAGATTTAAGTGAAGCACAAAGAGCAATTCTATAAGATCATACTTAAAAGATTTAAGTGAAGCACATTAAGTATTCTATAAATCAATGAATGTCTATCTCATGCTAGCATGGTTCTTGAAGAAAAAGAAAAACACAAAGGACACAAATCATGTGAACAAAACAAAAACCGAGGTATACCGATATTTGTTGAAGAAGAAAGATGTGATGCCAACCGGGGCATCCCCAAGCTTAGATGCATGAGTATACTTTGAAATATTTACTTGGGGTGCCTTGGGCATCCCCAAGCTTGAACTCTTGCCTCTCTTTATTCTTCTCATATTGATAGCTCCTCGACCTTCGGACACTTCATCCACACAAAACTTTAACAAAAACTTGTGAGATCCATTAGTGTAATAAAGCAAATAACTACCTTTTGGTACTGTAATTTACTCATTCTTTATTTGTATTGATGTTAAATCCACTGTACTCCAACTTCTCTATGGTTCATACCTTCCGATACTACTCATAGATTCATCGAAATAAGCAAACAACACACGCAAAACAAAATCTATTAAAAGCAGAACAGTCTGTAGTAATATAAATGTTTGCCAAACTTCTGTAACTCATAAAATTATAAACTAAATTTGAAAATTTGAAAACTTTGTACAGAAGTAATGTGCAAAAGGAATCAGAACCATTTGACTTTCCAATTAAAAATGTAAATTCATGCACTACAGCGAAAGTTTCTGTTTTTATTCTGCACAAAGCAAACAAGCAATCTAATCATCCTAAAACCAAGCTTGGCACATTATTTTTATAATACAAAGAATATATACAAGGGGATAATTATTTACAGAGAAACTTCCATGAAAAATTCTACATTGTTTCCGTGAGCATGAGCACAAGTGCTCAAGGTCGACCCTCACTTCTTCAATGCACAACCTTCCAATCACTTCTCTTCTTGAAAAACTTTTTAGGCATGAGAGGCAAGTGATTTTTTTTTGGTATTTTCGTTCTTTTGAATTTTTTTTGTATGTTTCACCCACAACTAAACAGCAACATAAAGGAAAAACAAAATCTACTAAGTAAAGAAAGCAAACAAGCACACACGAGAACATCAACCCCACGCTATTGCTCCCCGGCAACGGCGCCAGAAAAGAGCCTTATAATCCCCAAGTGCAAGGAATCATCGTAGCACTTTCCAAAGATGGAAGTGATAAATATGGAGTTTCGAACCCACAAGGAGCTAAAGGTAAGATCAATATTCTCTCAAGCCCTATCTGCCACTGATACGACTTTACGTGCACCGAATGTTTGCTTCCAACTAGCAACGAGAAATAAAACTACGTTGTGGGTATGGAGAGGATAACTTTGTATAGTATCGGAGAGCTAAAACATAAAAGTAGGTGCTGTTATCATAAAGTTAGAATATAATACTAAATAATATAAATAGCGAGTGTGGAATAATGTTGGATCGGTGTGCGGAATTGTCCTAGGCAATTGTTAACAAGAACGATAATCACTATTGCAGTTTCATATGAGGGAGAGGCATAAGCTAACATACTTTCTCTACTTGGATCATATGCACTTATGATTGGAACTCTAGCAAGCATCCGCAACTACTAAAGATCATTAAGGTAAAACCCAACCATAGCATTAAAGCATCAAGTCCTCTTTATTCCCATACGCAACAATCCCTCTTACTCGGGTTTGTGTTTCAGTCACTCACCAACCCACTATAAGCGAATCATGAATGTATTGCAACACCCTACAGCGGGAATCCCTCACGCTTGCGCGACACGGAGGGCACCATAGGATAGCACCAAAGTAAAACATACAACTCATACCAATCTAGATCGTTAATCAACCCAAAGACAAAAGATATCTACTCAAAACATCATAGAATGGCAACACATCATTGGATCATAATATGTGGCATAAAGCACCATGTTCAAGTAGGGATTACAGCGGGGTGCGGGAGAGTGGACCGCGTAAAACAGATGAGGATGGTGATGTTGATGAAGACAATCACCGTGGCGATGATTCCCCTCCCGATGGCACTCCGGTACCACCGGAAGAGAGGAGGAGAGGTTCTCCCCCTTGTGCTTCCTCCTCCATGGCCTCGACCTTCTGGTCCTTGGCCTTCATGGTGATGAAGACCCCTCCGGGATACTCCTCCATGGCCACCGGTGATGATGGCCCCCTCCGACAGGGTGCCGGAGAGGGCCCCGATTGGTTTTTCGTGGGTACGGAGGCTTGCAGCGGTGGAACTTCTGATCTAATCTCCGTTCTGGAAGTTTTAGGGTACAAGAGTATATATGGGTACAGGGGGGACGTCGGAGGAGCTATGGGGGCCCCACGAGGCAGGGGGCGCGCCCCCACCCTTGTGGGCAGCCCGTATCTCTTCTAACATGCACGGCATGCCCCCACCCTTGTGGGCATCCCGTATCTCTTATGACATGCACTCCAAGTTCCCTGGGTTGCTTTCCTTCCAAAAATAACTTCTCTAGTTGATTTCATTCTGTTTTGACTCCATCTGATATTCCTTTTCCTCGAAACACTGAAATAGGCATAAAACAGCAAATCTGGACTGGGCCTCCGGTTAATAGGTTAGTCCCAAAAATAATATAAAAGTGGAAAATAAAGCCCAATATTGCCCAAAATAGTAGATAATATAGCATGGAGCAATCAAAAATTATAGATACATTGGAGACGTATCAATAACCCACAAGTGTAGGGGATCGCAACAGCTTTCGACGGTAGAGTATTCAACCCAAATTTATTGATTCGACACAAGGGGAGCCAAAGAATATTCTTAAGTATTAGTAGTTGAGTTGCAATTCCACCACACCTAGATAACTTAGTATCTGCAGCAAAGTATTTAGTAGCAAAGTAGTATGATAGTAATGGTAACAGTGGCAAAAGTAAAGATAATAGTTTTGTAGTGATTATAACAATAGCAATGGAAAAGTAAATAAGCGAAACACAAGATGTGAAAAGCTCGTAGGCATTGGATCAGTGATGGATAATTATGTTGGATGCGATTCCACATGTAATAGCTATAACATAGGGTGACACAGAACTAGCTCCAGTTCATCAATGTAATGTAGGCATGTATTTCGAATATAGTCATACGTGCTTATGGAAAAGAACTTGCATGACATATTTTGTCCTACCCTCCCATGGCAGCGGGGTTCTAGTGGAAACTAAGGGATATAAGGCCTCCTTTTAATAGATAACCAGAACAAAGCATTAGCACATAATCAATACATGAACTCCTCAAACTATGGTCATCACCGAGAAGTATCCCCATTATTATCACTTTGGGGTTGTCAGATCATAACACATAATAGGTGACTATAGACTTGCAAGATAGGATCAAGAAATCACATATATTCATGAAAACATAATAGGTTCAGATGTGAAATCATGGCACTCGGGCCCTAATGACAAGCATTAAGCATAGCAAAGTCATAGCAACATCAATCTCAGAACATAGTGGATACTAGGGATCAAACCCTAACAAAACTAACTTGATTACATGGTAAATCTCATCCAACCCATCACCGTCACTACTAGGAAAAGGGCTATAGATGGAAATGACACTAATGGCGCACCAGACAAGTGGTGCGCCATTAGTATATACTAATGGCGCACCACCCTCTGATGCGCCATTAGTGTTGAAACTACTAATGGCGCACCCTGACCACGGTGCGCTATTAGTACCAATTTTTTTTTTGAACTAGTGCGCCTGTCCAAACATACTAATGGCGCATCCCCTGGTGGTGCGCCATTACTAGTTGTAACTAGTAATGGCGCACCATCTAGGAGGTGCACCACTAATGTTATTTTTTTTATTATTGCTTTTATTCCTTTTTTTGCAAAAGTTCTAATGGCGCACCGCCAGGGGGTGCGCCATTAGTAACCTGGATTACTAATGGCGCATTTGTTGCTGGTGCGCCATTAGTAAGTGGGCAGCAACAAGATATTTTGGACAGCCTCTCCTCCCACACTCACTTTCTCCCCACTTCATTCTCTCCACCGCCTCCTCCTTGTCTTGGGTGCCTCCTCTTTTTCACCTCATTTCCACCATAGATTCATTCAAATTAAGTGGTTAAGTTGCCTTGTTTTACTAGGTAAGTAAGGGGGGAAGCTATATTTATGTTGTTCTCCCTACAAACAATGTGCACATGCACTTTTTATGGCCTAGCTAGATCTATGTATGTTCGTGGTGTTGCATATGTGTTTGTGTTTGGAGGTTTACCGGTATTTGAAATGCGATAGTTGCCAATATTTTGCCGGAATGTTGATTCATTTCCGTTTCGGCGAGAATTTTGGCATTAAGCATTCTTTTTGGTCCTATTTTTAGGGAAAGTCATGCCAAATTTTTTCTTAGTTCTAAAATATCGTTTTGCTCTACCCCGCAGGCGACCATGGTCCGCACAATGACCGAAGGCATCGTGAATAGGTTTTTGAGGTCCGCGAAGGCCGAGATGCTTCAAAAGAACGAGACGGAGATAAGATGTCCGTGTCGAAGATGCAAGCTGAATAGCCTTATTGCGGACCCGGATTCCGGGCAGGTGCGGGACCACCTGCTCTTGCGTGGTTTCATGGATGGCTATCGGTGGCAAGGTGATGATGATGACTACAAAGTCGTTCATGGGGGCCGGGCAAGAAATGAGGAAGGGCAGCAAGACAACCACCGCGGCTCGGGGGGGCGAGAAGACGAAGAATCCCCAGGAGATGATCACGTCGGTGATGCTGTACACAGTCATCATGTAGAAGATGCAGGACATGATGATGATGCCGGCGGAGCAGACGACGTTGGACCATCGATGGGCTGGGTGCAGGACCTTCATATTCAAGAGCTGCTTCTCAAGCAGACGGATAACGCAAGAGCTGCCGCCCGAGAGAAAGCCAAGATGGATCAACTTGAGTTAGACGCGGTTACTCCGTTGTATGAAGGATGCAGGCCCAAGGATACCCGCCTGAAAGTAACGCTCATGGCTCTGGAGATGAAGGTAAAACACAAAATGACCGACGCATGCTTCGACGAGAACATGTCATTCTGGCACGAACGTCTTCCCAAGGGGAACAAGTGCCCGACCAGTTTGGAGGAGGCAAAGAAAATCATGTGTCCTCTAGATTTACCGCACGTGAAATACCATGTGTGCATGAACAATTGCATCATTTATCGGGACGAGCACGCGGAGTCTACAATATGTCCGGTGTGCGGTGTCACTCGATACAAGAAGAGGAATAAAGCTCCTCGAAAAGTGGTGTGGTACTTTCCGATCACTCCTCGTCTGCAGCGGTATTTCGCGGATCCTAAGGTAGCAAAGCTCCTGCGTTGGCACGCGGATAGGGAGGAGGAGAAGCGAGAAGATGACGCAAATGATCCGGAGATAGATAAAAAAGACAATATGCTGAGTCACCCTAAGGATGCGAGCCAGTGGCAAGCATTGAACTTCGAATACCCAGAATTTGGGAACGATCCAAGGAACATCGTGCTGGGCGCGAGCACCGATGGAGTCAATCCGTTTGGCAGCCAGAGAAGCACACATAGCACCTGGCCTGTGTTTGTGTGGATGTACAACCTTCCCCCCTGGTTGTGCATGAAGAGGAAGTACATTCACATGAGTATGCTAATTGAAGGGCCGAAACAACCAGGGAACGACATCAATCTGTATCTGGGGCTGCTGAAAGAGGAGCTTGACACGCTGTGGAAAACGCCAGCCAATACGTGGGATGCCGCAGAGAAAGAATATTTCCCTGTGAGAGCCGCACTGCTCACGACGGTGCACGACTATCTCGGTTATGGATATCTTGCGGGGCAGGTAGTCCACGGATTTTCTGGATGCGTAAGGTGCATGGATGACACAACGTATCGCCAGCTAGATAGAGATCCCGGGTCTTCGAAAACCGTGTTCATGGGACATCGAAGGTGGCTTCGCGACGATGACCCGTGGAGGAAACGCAAGGATCTGTTTGATGGTGAAACCGAACCCCGAAAACGCCCGTGTACGAGGAGCGGCGAGGAAATAGACAAGCTGTTGAAAAATTGGAAAGACTGCCCACTGCCGGGAAAGAAGCAAAAGGCGCCAGAGCCGGGAAAGAAGCGAAAGGCGCCAGAGCCGCTGCTGAAGGTATGGAAAACGAGGTCTGTTTTCTGGGACTTGCCGTACTAGAAGATCCACCGTGTGCCTCACAGCCTTGATGTCATGCATATCACGAAGAACGTGTGCGAGAGTCTGCTTGGTACCCTACTCAACATGCCAGAGAGGACCAAAGATGGGCCGAAAGCAAGGGCAGACTTGAAATCAATGGGCATCAGGCAGGAGCTTCACGCTATATATGATGACGATGATGATGATGATGATGATGATGATGATGGTGATGATGATGAGGCGAAGCAGGACACAGAAAGTCGTCGCAAAGGCAAAAAGGCCAAGAAGACCGGAAATGACTACCCTCCCGCGTGCTTCACTCTAAGTCAGGAGGAGATCGAGCAGTTTTTCACCTGCCTCCTAGGAGTAAAACTTCCTTACGGTTACGCGGGGAAGATAAGCAGATACCTAGACCCAGCGAAGCAGAAGTTCAGCGGGATGAAGTCTCACGACTGTCACGTGCTGATGACGCAGATACTTCCAGTTGCAATCCATGGGATCATGGACGCGCACATCCGTGAAACGCTATTTGGCCTATGCAACTTCTTCGACGTCATCTCTCGGAAGTCGATTGGCGTGAGGCAACTCAGAAGGCTACAGGAAGAGATCGTGGTGATACTATGCGAGCTTGAGATGTACTTCCCGCCCGCATTCTTCGACGTTATGGTGCATCTGCTGGTCCATATAGTGGAGGATATCATCCAACTCGGGCCGACGTTCCTGCACAGCATGATGCCGTTCGAAAGGATGAATGGTGTCATCAAAGGATACGTTCGCAACATGTCACGTCCAGAAGGAAGCATAGCGAGGGGCT
Source organism: Triticum dicoccoides (assembly GCF_002162155.2). Lineage (NCBI taxonomy): Eukaryota > Viridiplantae > Streptophyta > Magnoliopsida > Poales > Poaceae > Triticum > Triticum dicoccoides. The sequence continues at coordinate 104,297,711 of NC_041381.1, read as the reverse complement.
TTCTGACCGAAGAGTGCATCTCCTACTGCACGAATTATCTAGGCATCGAGAACCCCGTTGGTCTGCCCGTCAACAGGCACCTCGGCAGGCTTGCTGGATGGGGTCACCGTGAGGGTCGCCGCGAAATGCATGTCGACTTCGAGGGTCGACTCGCCGACTTTGAAAGAGCAAACCTAGTCGCGCTACAACACATAGACGTGGTCGATCCTTGGGTGGTAGAGCACAAAACCTTTATTAAAAAGACGTACAATGACCGAGGCCAACAGAGGACGGACGGAGATACACTCAAAGAGCACAACTCATGTTTCACGCGTTGGTTCAAGCATAAGCTTCTGTCGTACCCTTTACATGAGGATTCTTCCGCGGAAGAACAACTCATATTTGCCTTGTCACAGGGCGCCGAGCACAACCTGATGACCTATGAGGCGTACGATATCAACGGCTACACATTCTACACCGAGGCCAAGGACATGAAGAGCGATGGTTATCAGAACTCCGGGGTAACGATGGAATCCTACACCGGTAACGACAAGGACAGATACTACGGAAGGATCGAGGAGATCTGGGAGCTGAGCTACGCTGGAGAGAAGGTCCCGATGTTCCGTGTCAGATGGGCCAAGAACGTCATAAAAGAAGACCGGTATTTCACCACCATGGTTCTACCCGAAGCCAAATCCAAGACCGCGGGCGCAAACGTCACCGCGAAAAATGAGCCATGGGTACTGGCTTCCCAAGTGGACCAATGCTTCTTCATTACCGACCCGCCAAAGCCCAGTCGTGTTGTCGTGAGGAGAGGCAAAAGGAAGATCATCGGAATGGATGGAGTAGCCAATGAGCAAGACTTCGACAAGTACGGCGACCCGAGGATCGAACATGACGACGATGATGAAGTAGCAGCATACACCACAAGAAGAAGCAGGACCACCCTACCTAAAGGACGTCCGTTCCACAGAAGAACTCCATTTGCGAAAAAGAAGGGCAAGAAGATTGTGAACAGATAGCTAGCTAAGATCGATTGTATTTAAATCATAGCCTTCATTTCTCGATTGTATTTCATGGGTAATTTTTGAACTATCATGAATATTTTTAAATTTCATGGACACTCGATCTCGATCCCCCTCCATCTCGATCGCTATCCCACCTCGCCAGATCCGGCCCCCCTCGCCGCTGAGCACCCCCCCAGTCCACCGGCCGCCGCCGCCGACCCCCCGCACCCTCGATTCCCCTACTCAACCGCCGCCGCCGACCCCCCGC
>NC_041381.1:104275791-104295456 GCF_002162155.2 Triticum dicoccoides | reverse complement strand
ACCCCGCCGCCCGGACGCTGCCACGCCGCCCCGACGCCGCCTCGACCCCGCCCCGACGCCGCTGCCCCACCTCGACCCCGCCCTGTCCACACCACCGTTGACCCGCCTCCCTCGACGCCACGGCGCCGCAGGACCTAGACTAGACGCCCAAGGTACGACCACCTCCTCCTTACTTCTCCATTCCGCAAGTCCATAGCCTCCTCTCACGTGCTTGCTTCCTTCTCCATTCCACAAGTAGACCAGAACAGGACTATAGACTAGAACAGGACTGATACATCTGTGTAACAGAAAAAGTGCTGAGCACCAGATTCCCATTTGTTGATAATTGCTGTTTATTTTGGTTGTGAAAATGGCAGGAAACTGTAGAAGAAGTCTTGGACTGCGGTGAAGAGACTTATTATCCAGCATTACATGTTGGTTCAGAGCGATCCTGTGCTGTGGTATGTATAAGCTCGCCATTGTTATCCTTCGTAAGCTCAGTCTGAAGATTAAACCTCCAACTAAAGTATGGGTTTGCTGTTACAAAACTTTGGTTGGTCTGTTTTCGATTAAATTCATTCACTAAAGTGGACATCAAAGACATGCTTCCATGCTGGAGTTATACGAGTTTTTTTTTCTTCCGAAAATTGCAACTGTGCTACTTGCAATGTACCTGTCATGAGCATCAAGATATAGCATCACCTTCACATTTACCCAGCTAGCACATGAAGCAACTACTCATTTCCAGATGAGGATGGTGCTAACAATCCCAGAGACTGATAATTATTTCACCGAGGCTCCAGATTAGCTAGATAGCACACAGTTGATTAGTTGCTTCATTTGGTTGTTACTTTCAATATCCCCTTTAATACTACATTCGAGGAATTTCTCTTGCACCCCTGTAGTATAAGAGTGCATTCTCTAACAGCTCATTGAGGTTTGGTTGTTGTTCAGCCCTTACTGGTAGGAGATCCTGACTCTACTGTTTCATAGAGCATTTTTCCTAGTTAATTGATTGGCAGATAATATTCATAGAGCATTTGGCGTTATGGTCGGCCTGGGCCCTGTGGCTGTCTGGCATGTCCAAGACAGCAACACATGCCTATTTAGGAAGACATAGCATTGTCTGAAAAAGAAAATTAAGGCATAGGATTGCCCTAAAAAAGGAAAATTAAGCGGTACTTGGATATGAGATATGACTAGTATCAGGATAGGATATAATCAGTAGATGTGGCAGCAGGATAGATGTATGTCTTAGTTCTTATTTATCTTTGGTCCGTGTTGCGTTTGAGTTGAGATCTGACTTGTGGATTTAGTTAGAATCTAATGATTTAGTTAGAATCTAATAATTCTTGCCCGGGGCCACAGCCGTGTACCTGTGTATTCAGGAAACCCTAGAAATGTTATAGGTCTCCTGTTGGTAGGTAAAAACTATGCCATGGAGAATTACTCGATGATCTTTCTTTATGTACTTTACTAACTTAGAACCATTTAAATATTATTTAGGTCAAAAGTCTTCTGACAGTTCGTGCTGAAATAGAGACGCCAGTTAGTGCTGTTTCCATTAGGAGGATTCCAAGGTATATACCCCAATTCTATTTAAATATAAATTGGAAAAATCTCTTTCAAAATTTGGTACAATTGCTTGAATTTTTGGAGTACACGAATTATGGGCTAGTGATGATCATATGCACTAGTTACTAGTAGATGCTTCTCGACCCAATTTGAGCAGCAGAGCACTAGCACCAAGCTCTGGGTTTTGTTCGGTACACTCTGAGATGTAGATGCCTGAAAGATAAACATGTTGTTTGTCTACAAAAAAAACTTAATTACTATTATGGGCTAGTGATGATCATATGCACTAGTTACTAGTAGATGCTTGTTTATCCTCAGATTGGCGTCTAGTGTTCATAGAAATATATGATTATCTTTGTTGTATAAACTGACTGGCTGCCAAGTTACAACTTACTGGTGAAAGTTCATTTTTTTTATCAGTGGCATATGAGTGGCAGAAAAGTGGCTAGCCTCGTCTGCATATATGAGCATATAGATCAACAAAAAATAAACCCATTCGGCAAGAACATTTATGCACCTATTTACTAGAAGAATGAATAAATGAATGTCAGGGCTAGAGATCATTACTGTTTGTTATCCAGGAAATACAAAAGTTTGGATTGTTGAATGCATTCTGAATTCTAGCTATACAAAAGTTTTTTCCTTCTGAAATGTGTTTTTCTTCTTCTTCCTGTTTTGAGTAGTTTGCGTAAGTTTTCTGAAATGATGATGTATTTTTCTTAATTCAGCGAACCGTGAGATGGACTTAGAAGAAGAAACTGTCTCCTGATTGCAGTTGATTAATTAGTATATATGTTGTAGACTTGTAGCATACCTACCTCTATATGGTTTTATATTTCAACTTGATTTCTGAATATTCCAAACCACACGCGAAGTCCTTTCTTACAAGAAGAAGTTTTTCTTCATAACAGTGAACAAAACTACTGTCAATCAGCTCAGTTCTAGTGCTGTTGGATTTTTTTTAATTGGCTTCTTGCAGTTTTGAAAATTCAGTTTATTCAGTTACTGAAAATTCAGTTAATTCAGTTAGGCACACAAATTTCAGAACTTTTGTGTGCCCTAGTACTTGGTGTTTGTAGAAAACCAGGAGTGTCAATGGGACTAGAATTCACTTGTTCTTATATGGGTTTGTAAAACTTGTTCATGTACTGAACTACTAATGCCTTGTGATGCTCTGAATTACTTGTGATGCCTCTGAATTACTTGTGATCACATTGAGAAAGACTTGTAAAGATGATGATCATCTTTAACAGAAAACAATTTGTGATGATTTTGCTAGTTTGCTGGGTTTTGTCTCCGACCATCGTGTCGTGATGATTTTGCAGGTACCCCGAGAGGCCCTTGAGTTTGCCGGAATGTCGATTAACTTCCGTTCCGGCAAATTCGGGTACTCCATATGTCCTATTTTCAGCAAAGGTCATGCTGAAATTTTCCATGAATTTTAGCATGACTTTGCTAAAAATAGGACATATGGGGTACTTGTGACTAATGCATAGGCCGGGGTATCTTAGTAGTTAATTAAGTAGGATCAAGTGCCCCGGCGTACTTGTGACTAATGCATGGCTTTTAGGGTGCCTCGGTGTCGATAAAAACTGAAATGATGAAAAGTTAGGCTTTTAGGGTGCCTTGGCGTCGAAAAACCCTCAATGATAAAAGCTTAGATTTTAGGATGCCTCGGTGTCGACAAACCCTAAATGATGAGACCATGATCTTGTTCCTTGACAATAACCAACTTTTTGACCAAACTTTGTTTCTATTTAGAGAGAAACATGGCCCACAACGATGAGGCCGGGGGTTCGGGCGGCAAGGCATTCTGGGAGCTGTCCCAGGAGATGGAGGAACAACCTCACTTGTATGAGGCCGCCGCCTTCCCCACCGATCCTGAGACCACGGATGGTGCCGCCGAGGATGACCACACTGATGCCACCACTGATGGTGCCGCCGAGGATGCCACCACTGATGATTGCGGCGCACGCACAGATAGCAGCCAGCCGAAGAGGCAACGGAAGGACCGGCGCCCGATCGTGCTCCGCACCCTCAAGGAGGAAGTTACTGAAGTGGACTCCAACGGGAATCCAACGGCGCCCGAACGAATAGTCAAGGGGTACTCGCTTCAACTTGGGTGCATTGTCCGGAGCACCGTCTCGATCAACACCGAGAACCTGAGGCATCCTGACCGAGGGAATTTGCGCCACCTCCTCTTCACGAAGCTGCACGAACGATACAAGTTCCCTGCTGAATTCGAAAACACAAGCCTCAAAGGGAATAAAGTGAACAATGCTGCCCTCACGAAGATGAGCAAGGCCCTGTCTACTTGGAAAAGCAATGTGAAGAGAATGATCGAGAAAGGTGAGAGTTATGAGAAGATCAAGGAGAAAAATCCTTCGATCACCGAAGATGACTACAACGACTTCAAGATCAATTGCTCGAGCACCGCAAGCTCCCAATCAAGTGAGTGGGGGAAACAAATGCGGGAGCTGAACATAGGGGAACACACACTCGGTCCCGGCGGTTACAGAGTGGCGGAGCCTATATGGGACAAGGAGCAGGCGGACCGTGCCGAGCAAGGCCTACCGCCCCTCTTCGATAAATACGGTGACAAGCAGACCAGGAACTTTGTCAGGGCCCGGTACAAGAAGGACCCGAAAACAAAGGAGCTTACCACGGATCCGAAGACCAGGTGGCTTGAGCTTGTTCTGGTAAGGAATACACCCCCGCGTAATTAGCTCCATATGGTTGCATTCTAATTAATGAAGCCGAATTTCTAAATGGTTCACATTCCTTCCGCAGGCGACTGAAAGCAGTAGCGCGGGGTCGACTAAGAGCAACCCTTGGGACACCACTCTAAATAGGGGGTTGAATATAATGAAGAACAAGGATAAGCTCAGTAAGCCGACGTCAGCTGGTCGTGTGGCCGGCAAAGGCTTGTCGACAAAATGGGGGTCATACTATACCGCTGGTGTGCGGAAGGAGAAAAAGACCAGCTCGGAAAGCCAGGCGCGAGAGGTTCAAGAACTCAAGGCACAGGTGGCGCGGATTCCGGAGATTGTCTAAGAGCAAGTGGAACAACGACTCGGAGCGACGATCACCGCCCTTGTGCCTACCTTGATCTTGGGGTTGAGTGCGTGGATTGCGGGCGGCCAACAGGGGCCGCCCCCGATTCCTAGCTTCACGGCCAGCAACTCGCATAATGCGATGGCGGGGCCATTGGTGCCTCCGGAGGAGGCGGCATTGGTGTCTCCGACGCCGGCACGGGAGCTTAATGCACCCGGGTGTACGCCGGCCGGCACCTCTTCAGCAAGCGGCTGCTCCGTCAACTGCACGCCCGCCGTTGGCGGTGCCTCGACATTAGCCGAGCTGGACGCCATCATCACGGTAACTAATTAAGCCTCTCTCGGCCGAGGACTTCATCTCCTTGCCTTTGAATGGGCATCCCTGACGCCCTACATGTTTTCGCAGGGCGCCGCCGACGTTCCGTGCACTCTCCTCCACTTCGTGAACAACGAGTTGGTCGATGTCGCCAAGGGCAAAATCGTTCAACCGGGCAGCCCCTTGTTCCACGGTACCCAGATGCCACCCAACTTGTTTAGGGTTCAACTGGTTCAGGTGCTGCCAGGCTGCGACGACTTGTTACCTCCGATTCGACCCGTCGGGGCCGACGATGATGACGTGATGACCCTCAGCGCCTGCCTGAGCTGGCCCCTGCTTTGGCCGAAGAGCCAGATTCGTTTGGGGGCGGGGGACACCACCCCAAAGACAACACCGCCAGTCGTGCCGGCGCCAAGTCGGCCCCATGGCAAGACCGCCGTAACGGTGCCGGACATCCCTATGCCACTGGATCCAAACATGCATATGGCACAGGATCAGAACGACGACGACGACGGCGATGATACATTTGGCAACGTCGATCAGTACTTTGCCGAGCATGGGTACGATGGCGACTTCACGGGGCCTCCTTCTCAAGAACCAAACCCAACAGAAGACGTGTGCGATCTAGCTCGTACCGCGGAGAAGCCAAGTTGCAACAGGCGCCGTCTGGCGTTCAGCTCTCAGGAGACGCCTATAGCTGCCGACTTCACCGAGCCTCAGATAGGCGAGGTGCGAAATATTATCAGCCCCAACACACTCAAGAAGGCAGTCTGTGAGCAGAACTCGGTCCCATTACAGGAGAAGAAGAAGGCACGCAAAAGAAAGACTAAGAAGGGTGCGAGCCAGCCGGCACCGAGTACGATCCGTGCTCAGGACGGGCCACCTTCACCGCAGGATATCTCGAGGAGGGTGCATGTGGCGGGTAGGGCGATGCTACCGACAAATATGCTCAATGCTGCAACCGGTGCTATGCGGAGTCTGCATGACAGTGTTCTTGCTTTGGAGAAGCGGCGTCTCAGGGAGAAGGATGTGGCATACCCGGTTTTCGCGGCCAAGGTGCCAGAGGGCAAGGGCTTTGTGGATAACTCCATCGGGCGTACGATCGTCCTGCGTTTTGATGACATCCAAGCTATGTTGAACCTTAATCCGCTGCACTACACCTTCGTTCGGCTATTTTCGCTGAGTATGGAGATGTGGATCATTCGCGACAAGACCCCAGACATCGTGATAGTCGACCCCTTCTACATGCGTGCCAAGATCTTGGGCAGCGCTGGGGACCGGCAAGTCGCGAGTTCTTACCTCGAAGGCATCATTCTGGCAAACCAAGATAAGGATAACTTCCTCGTGCCTTACTTTCCCGAGTAAGTCCTCCCCTCAACCGGCCCGTAACATATGAATTCTTACTTTTCGATCGTTTTTCTTTTAACATTCCGTGTTTTCTGCAGTGACACACGTTGCACGCTCATCCTCCTAAGCCCCAAATATTCCATGGCCACGTATTTCGACCCGGACCATCAGTCGAACGTAGACTACACAAATGTCAAGAAGGTTCTTGATGATGTTCTCCCCGGCTACGCCCAATCTGGAGGCACCTTCACCAGGCCTATTCGTCAGTACGGCAAGCACATGTTCTCCCACAATACGACGTTCTGCTGCGTCAAGCAGCCGCCTGGCGGTCAGAAGGGTGCCTACTACGCCATCCATCACATGCGGGCGATCGTACGGGACCATCATCAACTTCTGCTACCGAGTAAACTCAAAGATTGGGCCGCGAGCGTGTCGGCAATCCAGGACGCGGACCTCCGACAAGAATTCTTTCGCATCCAGTCGGAGTTTGCGGAAATCATCCATCAAGATGTCCTTCGTACCTCGGGGCAGTTCTACCTCAGAAATCAACCGTCCAACAGTGACATCGACACAATGCTACAAATGCAGGATGACAACGCCCGTTCTTTCATGACTCCCACGATAGACGGTGGCTTCATCCATGCTCTGGTCCCTTGAGTCGAGTTGTCTAGTTCTGAAACATCGATTGGCTCATGTTGTAATTAAACTTTAATGAACTTGTAGTATGTGTCTTTGGTTTCGAGAGTCGTTCAACTTAGATGTAGTCGATGCTATTAATGTCTTCCTTTTCTCTTCCGATCGTTCTGTTGCATAATTATATATTGCTTATGTATTGTCTGTGAATTGGTACTAACGTTTCGTTTGGCTAGTGCATAGCGATGCCGACGTATGTCGTGTACAAGGGTAAGGTTCCCGGAGTCTATGATGACTGGGAGGAGTGTCGGAGACAGGTTCACCGATTCAGCGGTAACAGTTACAAAGGGTACACCACTAGGGCCGAGGCCGAATCTAGATACGCCCGCTATCTAGCGGGAGAGGGGAGGGAGCGTTGGAGGAACCGGATGAAGACGAGTTTCATCGTGATGATGCTCATCGTGATGACCGCAGCTCTCTTCTATGTGATGGTAGTTTAGATGATCGATATCGACTTGTAATGTGAAGACAAACTCGCTACTCGCGGTCTCGAGACTTGTAATATAATGTTCTATCTTTGTTCGGTATTTTTAATTCGGAGACTAATATGATGAATTGTATTCGGAGACTAATATGATGAATTGTATTCAAAGACTAATCTTCTATTGTATTCGATGAATCTGTTGTTGATGTGTGCTGTCTATATTTTGTCAAACTATACATTTTGTAACCTGTGCAAAAAACAGAAAATAAAAAGATAAAAAAAACCTAATATTCATACTAATGGCACATCACAGGACAGTGCGCCATTAGTATGACAGTGCATACTAATGGCGCATCAGTGGGTAGTGCGCCATTAGTATGCTGCGGTTACTAATGGCGCATCCAGTGGTGGTGCTCCATTAGTATGCCAAAGCACCTGGGTATACATTGCCCCTGGGAGGCATACTAATGGCGCACGCTGGCCTATACTAATGGCGCACCCACGGTGCGCCATTAGTATACCAGATACTAATGGCGCACCAGGTGGTGCGCCATTAGTAAAAATTACTAATGGCGTGCTGTTAATGGCGCACCACAGATGCGCCATTAATGGCCATATTAGGTGCGCCATTAGTAGGGGTTTTTCTAGTAGTGCGTCTAGCAAGCCTACAATAGAATTATTCACGCATGGCAGTGAGCATCATGAAATTGGTGATGGAGGATGGTTCATGATGACGACTACAACGAATCCCCCTCTTCGGAGCCCCGAACGGACTCCAGATCAGCCCTACCGAGAGAGATTAGGGCTTGGCGGTGGCTCCTTATCGTAAAACGCGATGAAACTTTTCTCTCTGATTTTTTTCTCCGCAAAACAGAATATATGGAGTTGGAGTTGAGGTCGGTGGAGCGTCAGGGGGCCCACGAGACAACACTTAAAAAAAATACACTTCCGTGATGATACGTGTTTGTCACAGTAGATCGCATTTTTGTCATGCATGTACATCCATGACGATTTTATGACAGAATCAAGATAGTCATACATGTGCTGTCGTAGAAGTGCTCCATGACATTACCAAAATTATCATAACGGAAGTGTACACTTCCATGACGATAAATTGCGTGTCACAGAAGTGCTTTCGTCAAGGGTGACCGACACATGGCATCCATCATAACGGAATGCCGTTAAGCTATCGGGTCGGATTTTGGATCCGATAACCCATTACCAGCCACGACCAATGCCGATTTTCCACGTGTAAAATTCTCATTCGCTAACGGATCCACGCATCAGCTCCGCGTTGGCATAGGTGTCACTCATCCAACGATCGAGATGGGCCTATGATATGTTAACACGTGGACCGGCCCAAAAGTTGCCCACAAAGTTCAAATGGGCCGGCCCAACCGAAGGCCCTTAAGTTTTAGCGGACCATAATGGGCCGGCCCAGCTAAAGGCCCACAAAATTTAGCGGACCATAATGGGCTAGCCAGCTAAAGGCCCACACGATTTTGCAGACCATAATGGGCTGGCCCAGCTAAAGGCCCACAAGATTTTGCAGACCACAATGGGCCGGCCCAGCTAAAGGCCCACCAGATTCTGCAGACCATAATGGGCCGGCCCAGCTAAAGGCCCAACATTCTCTGTCAAATCGGCCCGTTAACAGCCTGTCCTAAACTTGTCATCAACGCGGCCCATGGTCACTTCTGGCCCGTTAACAGTCCGCTAAGTAATTGGGCCGAATTATGACCCGGTGTATTTCCGGCCTGTTAAAGGTCTGGCTTCATTTGGGCCCATTTACAGGCCATCAAAACTTTCGGCCCATAAACGACCGTGAAGGATTTGGGTCATATTCGGCCATGTCTGACATTCGGCCTGTTAGAGGCCCACTATAGATTTGGGCCACTTTCGGCCTGTTGTCTTTTTCGGCCTGTTAATGCCGGATGTAAACCATGGGCCATATGTGGCCCAACGTCATATCGGGCCCATTAATGGCCCATATAAAAATGACGATAATCTAGCCCAACAGAAGTTCCGGCCTTTTAAAGGTTCGTGTATTAGGTTGGCGCATTTACGGCCCGTCCAAATTTCGGCCTGTCAAAGATCCGCATCGTAAATGGGCCACCATTTTGGCCTGCTAGGTCCAGTGGGTTATTTGGCACAATCAGGGCCCAATCTCACTTTCGGTCTATTAAAGGCCCATGTTTTTTGTGGGCTCGAGATATTTACACCTGTAAACGGCTTATTTTTACTGAGGGCCCAAATTATGTTTAGGCCTGTTAAAGGCCCACTATGGGCACAAGCCTACCAGAAAAATATGAAAGCTTATGCTGATTTAGGCCCAAATATTTTTAGTGGGCTACATGCCAATTTCGGCCCTTAATCATTTTTAGCCCAATTGGAATTGGCCCGAGGAATGTTGGCATGTTGGGATCCAACGAAGCTTTCGGCCGAATACATTACTAAGATAAACCTACACTATACAAAAATAGCGTCGTAATTACTACAGCCTGTGGCAGCATCATAAATGTTGTATCACAACAAAATAAATTCCAACCATAAAACAAAAGGCCTGTTGGCATAAATTTTACAGTCCTTCCAGATAAAAGCACCATTAGATGTATAGAAGCACAAATCATTTGACCTGAGTGCTAATGTTTCAGGCTGTAGAATTTGATGGAGCAGCACGATCTCCACCTTTTTTCCGCCATTGCTCTTGAACAACGAAGCGAATGTCTGATTGTCTAGTTTCAAAACCATTCATATCTTGACGATATTTCTCAACCACTATTCTTGTTTCTGAAACAACGTCCATTAGGGATTGGACTTGTGTCTGGAGCACAGATATATCACTCTGTCTAGCAGGAAAATTTTGTTCAGTAGGCGATTTGGACGAGGTTACCTTGACAACCAACCCAGAATTATGCAGGAAGGTGCTTTTTGCACTGTTAGTGGAGAGATACTGACGCACTGCAACAAGAGGTGACATTGTGCCTGTAGTAGGCTCGTCACCTTCAGGTTGTTGTGGCTGCTCAATCATTTGTTCCATAGCTTCTTGAAAGTTTGAACTTGTAGATTAGTGTACCAGATAAGTTACTAATGAGAGAAAAACAAACAAAGTAGGTTAAATGTTTATAGATAACTTATTTTGGTGAACTACTGTAATACATTAGCATGTATTGTAGTGCCAACAACATAATAAAATCACTTTCGAAACATATATCCATGTAGCATGCCTACTGTATTGTCTATTTGCTCACATTCGTTGACATCTAAGGATAAAGAGACATGGTTTAAAGTAGGATGAACATAGTATGACATCATTCGTATCATGGGCAAATAGATATAAAACAACCAGGCTATTTTATCATTGTGTGCGCACGTGAACATAACAACTAGATTACAGATCAAGACCAAAAGAATATCCTTCATCTCTTTTAAACCATGTAAGGTGAAATGATATGTTAAGACAACTGTGTATAGAAGTGAACAGATTAATTGACATTGGCTACAAACCAAGTAGTTAAATGAACACATCACAATACCAATCAGTTCAAGGCAGGAGGAGTAAGGATTTACAACGACGGCTTGAACTGGTGTGCTCATGCCCTTCATCTTGCAGGTGTGGCAATCATTGAAGATTTGCACTGCATTCGGTTCAGGTTCTTTTTGATCTGCACGGGCTTTCCTTTGTATTTGGAACAAGTCAATATAGATACGATAATATGGCACAAAAAAAGAAGGAAGTAGCAGCTATTTACAAGAGCCTCGCAGTGTGCAATATAGCTACGAGATCCTGTTGTCTGTTGGAATTTCACTTTAGAACGGTTGGTTTTGTTCTTCAAACAGTTAGCCTAGAAGAAGATACACTTGTAAGGCACATACATAAATACAAGTTCAATATGTGGTCTGATCAAATACATATAGCCTACCTGATACTTTGGATCAGACCAGTGTTTAACGAGGGTTGTCCAGTCTTCATCTATAATATATTCCACTGGAGATGTTTGGGCGATTTCATTGTTAGCCTTGCCTTCAAAGTGAGATTTTCTAAGGTGGTACCGATACTGTCGCAAAGCAGACTGAAAAACATGAGTGCATGCTTGTTTAGTTGCATCATCTTTCGGATCCAACTTGAACCTCATCTGTTGGAAAAAGAATGTGAGTCTTATTAGGAGGAAGCTAGAAAGTATGGGACAGAGCAAGACAATATTACTAATTGCGATGAATAACATTACTTATGGATAAATGGTCAAGGAAGGTGTTAAACTGGGTCTTGTATTTCTCATTCCTGTACTGGATCCACATTGGGAGGATACGTGCATGACACCTAACGGCAATGGCTGCCTCTGATACTAACTTGGCTGACTCTGTAGCATCACGTGGCCTTTTTAAACCTGCCTCAAAATGGATCTCCATTCTTCCTCCTTTAGATTTTGTTAATCTGTCAAGTACTATCCCTGATGTCTGTTTCCGCTTGCGCCGTGGTGCTAGTTCAACAAGGAATATGGAAAGTGTTAGTGTACATCAAACTGTGAGAGTACATATAAAGGAGCATGCAACTGCAACTTGACTCGGTCAGGTACCATCTTGGTGTTGATGCTCATGAGGTTCATCTGATCTTGCCAAGTCCTGTTGAGTCAGCAGTGCTTCGAAAGTAGTGTTATGTGTGAAGGCAGCTTGGGAACTGGCCAGTTCCGGAGCAAACGAACGAGTAACTGGTTGAGATGCTGGTACAGTTGAAGCGGATGCTGCAGCTGGTGGAGCAGGTGATATTGTGTTTGTAGATTTAGTCGGTGGACTTGTACCTTCTACTGCACTATAAGTACCAGCAGAATCTCGACGCCAGATCCTTTTCCGTTTCACCCGACGAGTAACAACACTCCCTACTATATTATTTTCCTTGCACTTTTTTGACTTTGCCATGTCAAGCTGTACCCACAACACAAAAGAATAAAATCACTCTTCAGAACTCATTGATGCATGATACAGACAAGCAATACTTTGATGTAAGACAATCGTATGAGGATGGAATATGTAAGAAAAACAGACGGCATGACATATTCACAACTACGATTTGCAAACTATGTAGAAGGATTTGCAAGAAAATAGAAGTAATGCAAGCTACACACCATATGAAAGATGCAACCAATATTACTCTGCCAAGTTAAAGGTGTCTTGTCATAAGTGGCAATTCGAAAAATTAGAAGCAGTACAACATAGAAATCAATGCAAGATGCAACCAGTATCAAACTTCCATGTTAAAAGCGTCCAATCATGAGTGACTGATGCGGGATACACAACAATAGTACTTTGATGTAAGAACATGGTATGATAGATAGATGCATTGTATTCTAGACACAGAAAGCCATGTCATATGCACATGTATAACGTATAAACTCAGTAGGTGCAATTTAATCAAAATAAAAGAAATATAGGCTAGACAACATATGCAACATGAAACCAATTATCACACTGTCAACTTAGATCAAGCACCTGCGATGGTGGAGTACGGGAGATGAACTCATCATGTAGACTTGGGACTTCAACTTCATTAGCAGTAGCAGTAGCAAATCTAGAGAGTCTTTGTTTGCGTCGGTGCGGAGGACCACCAACATCCCCTGACTTACTCTTTTCCTTCCTATTTTCTGATATTGCCTTATGAAGTCAAAATCACAAGAAGATGAATAAAATTAGCTTTGCATAACTGGTTGATGCATGATACAAACGAACACTACTTTGATGTAAGGCAAGCGCAGGATAGGAGGATGAAATATATACAAAAAAAGACAACATTTCATATTCACACGTACGATAGGAGGATGGAATATGTATGAAAAAACAGTAAGCGGAAGGCATTTCAACAAAATTAGAAGAAATGAAAGCTAGGCACCATATGAACATGCAACCAATATCACTCTATCAGGTAAAAAGTGTCTCATCGTAAGTGCCATTTCAAGAAATTAGAAGCAGTACAAGCTAGAATACAATGCAAGATGCAACCTACATCACAATCCCAAGTTAAATGTGTCTTATGGTAAGTGATCGTTGCAGGTATAAGTTGTAAGCTACGCAGATGCAATTCAACATAATCAGAAGCAATATAAACAAGACCATATGAAAAACGCAACCACATATAACAGTTCCAAGTAAGAGCAAGGACCTGTGATGGTGGAGTAGGGGAGATGTGCTCATCATGTACACGTATGTTCTAGAAACAGGAACCCGTGTCATATTCACAGGCATTATGTGTAAAGTAAGCAAATGCAATTCAAGTTAGAAGCAATACAAGCTAGACATCATAAGGAACATGCAACCACATATAATAGTGCCAAGTTAGAGCAAGCACCTGTGATGGTGGAGTAGGGGAGATGTGCTCATCATCTACACAACTACGTTGTCTATCCAGCCTTGTGTTGTCTTGCGAATCTTGTTGGGGGGATGGCGTAGTAGAATCTGTAGAGACCCCCTGTTTGAGTTGCTCTGAAGGACCAAAATCATCCACTGCCGAACTATTTTCCTTCAGCTATAGTGATTTTGCATTGTGAAGTCAAACTGATAAGAAAAAGGAATAAAATTCGCTCTTCAGAACTCATTCATGCATGATACTGACGAACACTACTTGGATGAAAGGCAAACACATGATGCGAGCATGCAATATGTATGAAAAATAGGATGGTTTGACATATTCACACCTATGATGTGGTAACGAAGCAGAAGGCATTTCAACAAATTAGAAGCACTGCAAGCTAGACACCATATGAAAGATGCAACCAATATCACTCTGCCAAGTTCAAACTGTATGGCGTTTCAACAAATTAGAAGCAATACATGCTAGAAATCATATGCAAGACACAACCAATATCACAGTGGCGACTTAAAGGTTCCTTATCATAAGTGACTGATGCGGGATATGCAAGAATAGTAGTCTGATGTAGAAACAGGAACACATGTCATATTCACAGGCACTATGTGTAAAGTAAGCAGATGCAATTCAACAAAGTTATAAGCAATAGAAGATAGACATCATACGCAACATGCAACCACATATAATAGTGCCAAGTTAGACCAAGCACCTGTGATGGTGGAGCAGGGGAGATGTGCTCATCATCTACACAACTACGTTGACTGTCTAGCCTTGCATTGTCTTGCGAATCTTGTTGGGACGATGGCGGAGTAGAATCTGTAGAGAACCTCCGTTTCGGTTGCTCGGAAGGACCACCATCATCCAATGCCTTGCCAATTTCCTTCAGCTTTATTGATTTTGCATTGTGAGGTCATATAGACAAGAAAAAGGAATATCATTCGCTCTTGAGAACTCATTCATGCATGATACTGACGAACACTACTCTGATGAAAGGCAAAGTCATGATACGAGGATGGAATATGTACGAAAAAATGGACGGCTTGACATATTCACACCTATGACGTGGTAACTAAGAAGAAGGCACTTCAACAAATTAGAAACACTGCAACACACCATATGGAAGGTGCAATCAATATCACTTTGCCAAGTTAAAACTGTCTCGTCATAGGTGGCATTCATCAAACTAGAAGCAATACATGCTAGAAATCATACTAAAGACACAAACCAATATCACACTGCCAACTTAAAGGTGTCCCATCATAAGTGACTGATGCAGGATACACAAGAAGAGTAGTTTCATGTAAGAAAATGGTGTGATAGACAGATATAGTATGTACCAAAAATAGGAAAGCATGTCATATTCACATGTATCATGTGTAAGCTAAGGAGATGCAGTTTACACTAATTAGGAGCAATACGAGCTAGACACCATATGCAACATGCAACCAGATATCACACTGCCAAGTTAGAGCAAGTACCTTGGATGGTGGAGTAGGGGAGCGGAGACTTGGACCTTGTAATGCACCATCAATACAAGGAGAATCAGTACATATGCTCCATTTACGTTGCTGCAGAGGACCACCATCATCGCCTTCCTTACTCTTTTCCTTCCTCTTTCTTGATTTTGCCTTGTCAATTCAAACACACAAGAAAAAGGAATAAAATTTGCTCTTTAGAACTCATTGATGCATGATACTGACGAACACTACTTTCATGTAAGGCAACCGCATGATAGGAGGATGGAATATGTATGAAAAACAGGATGACGTGACATATTGACATGTATGATGTATAAAGTGTAAACTAAGCACAAGGTGCTTGAACTTGTTAGAATCGATGCAAGCTAGAAACCATATGAAAGATCAAACCAATATCACTCTGCCAAATTAAAAGGGTGCCCTAACAAATGTATTTGACCAAATTAGAAGCAATAGATGGCAACATGCTAGAAATAATATGCAATATGCAATGAATAAAGGTGACTCATCGTAAGTGATTGATGCAGGATACAGAAGAGAGGTAGTTTCATGTAAGAACAAGGTTAACACATAGATGTAGTGTGTACCAAAAATAGGAAGGCATGTCATATTCACAGGTATAGTGTGTAAACTAAGCAAATGCAATTTACCCTAATTAGAAGCATTACAAGCTAGATACCGTATGCAACATGCAACCACATATCACACTGCGAAGTTAGAGCAAGCACCTGTGATGGTGGTGTAGGGGAAGTGCGGTCTTCAGGTACATAGCTACGTTCAATATCTTCATTTAGGCTTACTGTTTCTTGAGAATCATGTGGAGAGGATGAAATTGCATTCTTTATAAGAGTATTGCATCTCATATTAACCCACGCGCGTGACTGTCTCATCATAAGCGATAGATGCATGATACACAAGAACAGTAGTTTGATGTAAGAACATGGTGTGATAGGCAGATGTAGTATGTACCAAAAACAGGAAGGCATGTCATATTCACATATATAATGTGTAAGCTAAGGAGATGCAATTTAACAAATTAGGAGCATTGATGAGGGATACACAAGAAAAGTAGTTTGATGTAAGAACATGGTTAATAGAAAGACGTAGTATGTACCAAAAACAGGAAGGCATATCATATTCACAGGTATAATGTGTTAATTAAGCAGATGCAATTTACCCTAATTAGAAGCATTACAAGGTAGACACCATATGCAACATGCAACCACATATCACACTGCCAAGTAAGAGCAAGCACCTGCGATGGTGGTGTGGGGGAATTGCGGTGATCAACTAGAGAGCTACGTTGACTATCTTCATTTAGCCTTGCTATTTCTTGAGAATCATGTGGGGAGGATGACACTGCACTCTTCAAATGAGTAGGGCGTCTCACAGTAACCCACTCGGGTGACTGTCTCATCATAAGTGATTGACGAGGGATACAAAAGAGCATTAGTTTGATGTACGAACATGGTTAATAGACATATGTAGTATGTATCAAAAACAGGAAGACATGTCATTGTCAAAGGTATAATGTGTAAAGTAAGGAGATGCAATTTAACCAAATTGGAAGCAATACAAGCTAGACACCATATGCAGCATGCAACCACATTTGACAGCGCGAAGTTAAAGCAAGCACCTGGGATGGTTGTGTGTGGCAATTGAGATCATCAACTGCAGAGCTACGTTTACTGTCTCCAACTGCTGACACTGCACCCATTAGAGCGCTGAAACACTTAGTGCTTATCTTCCAACTACACTGGAGCGACTTCTATCTTTTCTTTTCTGCATTCATCAACACTGCGTCAGAGTCTGAAATACCCATGCATAAAAAATAGTGTGAGTATGGGTGAAGTGTTTGCACAATTAGTACAGTGTAAAGGTAGCAGATAGCAGGTCGGTGAGAAATAAATGACGGGAGACATATGATAGCTCTACAACATGCATGGCACACTAAATTACTACAGGATTCTATAAAATAACAGTCGACTGAAAGCAAATAGGTCAGTCCAGTTTTTCTGCACCGTCCGATGTACAAAGAACAGGCAGATCGCCTTCATCTACCTCCAGCCAGTCAGTGTTGACGATCTTGCTCGAAACGCCAGCAACCACCGGCCCAGTATTCCTCCCCTGCCTGCGCCCTCCCGTCGACCTCACCGCACTGCCGTGCTTGGCATCGCCCCCGGCCATCCATTCAAGCCCCGCCGACCTCCAGATCGGGTGCAAGCAGCTCCTGCGTCCCACACCCCTATGATAGACACCGATGCGCCGCTTACCCGGGGAACAGGCGGACTAGGTGCTCTGCGTGCCTAAGCGGGTGCTGCTTCTTTTAGTTGCAGTTTGACTGACCCTGAATTGAAATCCAGGAGGGCTACTGACCTCTAGCAAAGGTGAAATAGTAAAAGGGAGGAAACCTTGTGCATTTAGTATCACGTATAAGATGCAGTAAGAAGCGCTCAACTAGTTTCTTTCGTGGGATGAATACGGTGTGAGCGGAGATGTAAGATTTGCACGAATAAGGGAAGAGGAGTACCTCTTTCTGCTGGTAGTGCTGTGTCCTCCTTCTGTTTTTCCGACGATCTTCTTGTTGTTTGCCGGAAACTAGAAGTTGTGGAGGACGGTGCAGCCTTGGACGAACCCATGGCCAAGTTGTTGAGTGTGGTGCGGTGGCCGTCTATCGGCGGCTGGGAAGCTGATCCGAGGCGGCGAACGACGGCGTAGCGGGAACAGCTCCGGTGCGGTGGATGGTTGCGACAGTGGAGCTGCAGCAGTGAGGTGCAGGACGGCGTGGTCGGAGTGGTTCTGGTACGGTGCATGTCGGTGTCGGCGTCGTGGAGGCAGCTCTGCCTTGGCTTCGGCTGCTAAGACCTTAAGGGCGTTGCGGTTGCGGTTACGTTGGATGACGACGTCGGGGTACCGGCTCCGGCGTGGTGGAGGAGGGCGGCGGTGGATTCGCCGCTATGGGGTGGACAACGAAGGAGGCTGGGGTTTCGCGGCTGGTGGAGAGGGCGTTTTCACGCCCATGGAGTATGAATGGGAAAATGGAGGGAGGCGAGGAACTAAGGGGGAACAATGTTTCGGTTTGAGACGTGCTTGTTTGAAATTTGGGGAAAGCTACAAACTTTGCCCCCATCTAAAATTTCGGACATATTGCGGGTTGGGGGTAGGACAATCATGTCAGGTGTCCCAAATGTGGGTGGGATAAATTTCGGCCGAGCGCATGGGTGTTTAGGCACCCACGGCGTATGAATGCATCTCGGAGGCAGTTGAGACTGGCGTCTTTGTGAAGTTACAAACCTACCCCGGTTTAGACCTTTGGACATCGGGCCGATAGGCTACACGGGCCAGAGTCAGGACAGTAATTTCCTACCACCAAAACATTAGTCTCGCGCGGTTCCGGGTGACCAGAGGCCTATTTGGTGCTTCGTTCAATATTTGGGAGCAGAAGCATTAACGTTTTTGGTTCTCTTGAATTGAACTTTCAAGATTTGTCAAACTTCACAAATCTTTACTCTTGAAAATCCTAAAGCTACGATTAGTTTGGAATGGAGGGGGTACATTTGAATATACATTGTACACGAGTATATATTAAAAAAATATGCAACTTACCTCAGTTCATGCAAGGTTCCAGATATAATCTCCTTGGTTGCAAAAAAAAGTTAGATATGCGTATGAATATATATAGCATGTTCAAACTCACAACAAAGATTGATGCCCCCTTTTACATCTTATTTACAAATGCCATTATCTCGGGTTCAAATAGATGAATGCACTTCCTATGAATTCGAATCTTTGAAACCCCCTTTATGTGGAATTCAACATGTATTCTATTTCGTATCTAGCAATTTGGAATGTATCCATGCAAGTGACAAATGTATAAAGTGCTTCACACTAACAACATGGAGTGCACTATTAATGTTTATATATGAATTGCAAAAGCATCCATTGCCTGTATTTCAAACCTCTCTCACTCCATGGATCGATAGTATGAAATAAACACATGCACATGCTAGAATTAAATAGAGTATGGGTGCCTGATAGACCGTTTTTCGTCCATATGCAATTTGCAAAATTCATGATCTCATCCAAAAATAATAATGCCATTTATATATTAATTTAATGCATAGAACCGCCTTTTACACGTAGATGCACTATGCCTCGCCCTGTTCTCACAAATGCGTTATATATCTCTCTATCTAACGCATAAGTGCACACACTTTATATGCATCGCCATTTCTCTTTCACACATGCTCACAATCTCTCTCAGGGTGTCGGGGTGTCTCATGCACATGCTCTCTTTGTTTCTCTCTCTCTCTCTCTTTCTGACTACTATGTACCACTCTTTTCACTAATCTCAGTTGGAAAACACTATTTCTCTCACATGCATATATACACATGCACAGTCTCTACTAGCCCTCTATACGCACATATATGTGCCTACGTGT
>NC_041381.1:104274120-104275587 GCF_002162155.2 Triticum dicoccoides | reverse complement strand
CCCCCCCGACACACCTCTCTCTTAGTAGTTGGCAGATATGATTTCATCATATCATTCGGTAGGATATCCCTGGTTGTTAGGCTGGATGGTAATACGAGTAAAGTTTTACCCTAGTTCGGATCGGACCCTTGCAGTTGAAGAAAGAGCCTACTCCTGGTACTGTATGTTAGTGATAGGGGTGTGTAAAAAGTACACATGACTACCAGGCATTATGCGTGCGTGTATACTATTGACGAACTAGCCCCCAAGCTTGTATAACATACTAAGGGCCTAGGGTTACAAATCATATATAATCAGCTTATCACCAGTGGGGATAGAGTTCTTCGTGACTCTGGTAGCTTCGTGTTGTACGCCGAGTCCTCCACATGGGTCTTCGTATAACACGTCTCGGTCCAACCTATATGTGGCGCAGGATGGAACCGACCCATGAGTCTTCATGTTGACCCACCACAACTAGAAATGATGCGCCCACCACACCACACACGCAATCGGCCACTAAGAAAATAAGCATATACAATAGTACAACTGTATCTAGCTCACGATACGTCTCCATATTTTGTTGATGACACTGACGGACTTTGCATTTGATGTGTGCTCCGTATTTTGTTGACGACACTTACTGTCATTGTATTTGAAGGGAAAGCATGATATGGTCACTGGACTTCATAATAAGCTCATCACGGTCACCACATACATTTTTTCATGCTAACCAACATGTGGTTGGATGGTTAGAGGACAGTGGTTTCTCGAGCCCACCAAGGTTAAAGTCCCGGTGCTCGCATTTATCTTGTGTTAATTTCAATATTTCCGGCGATGTACGTTCAGTGGGAGGAGACGTTCCACTCGACTACGAGGCACCTATGGTGACTTCGTAAAATCTCAAGATCATATATGCTGGCCCACTCTCTCGAAGGTGCTCATAGGGGTAGGGTTCGCGTATGTGCGCTTATAGCGTTGAGTGCTTACGCATATATATGAGCCATTGCGTCTGTACCATGTTAAACAAATACATGTCATGATTATACGGTCACTGGCTCACCCGTACAACTTCGTATTTTGTTGATGACACAATCAATTGACCAGTCAAACATTCCACGCGACGCAACTAGTGTTGCACCATCGGGGCGCGTAACCATGGGGCCCACCTGTCAGCCCGTATATAAAAGAAAGAAATGGTAGTTTGAGTCTATACTGTGTTAATAAAATAGGAGTAAATTTTAGGGTGATCATACGGTCACTGGCTCACCACACAGCTCCGTAATTTGTTGATAACACGATCAATTGACCAGTCAAACGGTCCACAATCAGCAGCGCACATTACTATAGGGCCCACCCGTTAGCGCGTATATGAAGGACAGAAATGGTAATAAATTAGTGTTTGGTGGGTATTCGAAGTCGTGAGACCTCTGTTTCGCAGTCACCGGCGGTTGGGGGGCGTTCATTGGGCGGTGGGGTGGGGATCCATGG